>NW_007728768.1:57543-73213 GCF_000696425.1 Galeopterus variegatus | reverse complement strand
GGGTGGGCGCAGCACTGAGGGTTGCGATCCCGTTGCCGGTCCCGGTCCGGTACAGGCGCGACACTGAGGGTTGCGGTCCGTTGCCGGATACGAAAAAAAAGACAAAAAAAAAAAAAAAAAAAAAAAAAAAAGAATCTCGAGGTCATCCTGGACTTAGCAAAGACCTAAAATTCGATGACAAGTATCCTTAGAAGAGAAGGAAGACACAGAGACATGAAGACAAGGAGATGTGAAGACAGAAGGAGAAATTGGAGTGATGTCACCACAAGCCAAGGAACACCCGTAGCCACCAAAAGCTGTAAGAGGCAAGGAAGAATTCTCCCCTAGAGCCTTCAAAGGAAACATGGCCCTGATGATACCTTGATTTTGGACTTCTGGCCTCCAGAACTGTGAGAGAATAAATTTCTGCTCTATTAAAGTACTCAGTTTGTGGTAATTTGTTACTGCAGCCCCAGGAGACTAAGACACCACCTCAGTGTATACTGGCTGACCTGATTTCCAACTGCCAGGACCTGCATTTCTTTACCTGAGGCTTCCTCTGACTGCCAAGATCTACTCTGCCCACTTGTTGAGCAGGCTAAGCCGGGTATGCTGGGGAATTAATGCCCTCTGCCTCAGCGGCTCTCACTTAAGGACTGATGGGAGGAACTGGCGTATACAGACACCAGCCCTCTTGTCTCTTGGGTCTGGTAACCTGCAGCCTGTATCCTATGCCAGCTCCTAGAATGTAGCTCCAGCTATGCACAGTGGTCACTAGTTTGACAAACTCAGTACTGGCTTCCCTCCCTTCCACAGTTTCACTTGCCCACTTCCATGCCAGTTTTTGCTGGGATCATATGCCAAATGAACCTCTTGTTGAACATTTGTCTCAGGGTTGGTCTGCTTCAGAGAGGAACCTAAACTAAACATAAACAGAAAACGATATTACACATTGTTGTAGTAGCTTAGAGAAGGTACCCATCTCATTGACGTGATACCTCAGGCATTTTCCTGGGCTGTTTTGTGAAAGTTGTCTGATTCTGACTTTATACCAACAGAAATCTGCTATAATTAAAAATGATTTCTCCAAGTATGTATTTATCCATAACTTCTTTTTGAAATGGATTTGAGGTAGCATTAGAATTATGTTATTGAATATATCATGCCATATTCTTTTATTCTCTCCACTAAAAAGAAATTCAGACAATTTAATAAGTAAAATATCATAATTAATTTTCCAGATATTTTATTCCAACTTTTTCCATTATTTGTTTTCATTTAGTATGCCCTCCTCTTTTTAATTCCTGTAAAACTGCCTTTTGCTTTTATTTAAATACGCAAACCAAATCCCCAAGTGGAGGACAAGGTCAATATTTTCTCTTATAACAGTTTTCAGTGAATGCGAAGCCTGGTTTCATATTCAAAAATGTTGTAAGGAGTGCTTGCTTGTTTCACATTTGTTTCAAATGGTTAAATGAATTTTTTCAAAATCCTGGTAAAAAGTTTTGAAGCCTGGCTTCACTGTTTCTATCTCTTCTCAAAACACTGAGGAGATGGACTGAAGGTGAAGTAAACAAGTTTACAAAGGAGAATAAGCTTTATGAGATTTTAAAAATAAGAACTTTTTAATGTAGGTAAGCAGCCTGGTGCAGCCAAAGTGTTTTAACCTTACAATTATCTGGAATTAACGAAACAGCTTAGTCTCTGTAGTAATTATATTTGACCTTTTAAAAATGCACTGCCCACACTTATGACTTTTTTCCTTAAGAAAATGTAGAAAATTATGACAAATAAATAATAGCTTTTTTGTTGTTATTGAAAAAGAGGGCAACTGGCTGTGGAAAAGTCTGCTGAAGTTGTAAAACTAAGAAATGACTATTTTGCTCATTCCAAAAGCATCAGACTTTTAAAAAATTGTTATTACTCATTTGTTAACAAAGTACTTTTGGGTCCATGCATTCAATCAAAAAATCTTCATTGGAAGTTTCTTAGATCTTCAGAATGAAATAGATAATCATTCTTACTTCCATTTATTAATTTATTATCAAAACCACCATTCACTATAAAAATATGAGTAAATTTTATATTTAATATAACTAGATAGTGGGTTAACTTTAATCTTTAATAAGAATTTACAGAGTGGGACGGAAAAGTGATAATGGTTGAACTGAATGCTTATCCATGTTTTGCCACAGCAGGAACCAAAGTATTTTTTATCAAAGGAAGACCATTTGCTGACAAGTGGATTTGTATGAGATTCTAAGCATTGTTGAAAAGTGCAAAGTCTGGGGACAAATATCATATAAGAAAGAAATTAAACTGAGATATTTTGTATTGAAGTACGAAATCCAGGAATTAAACTGATCCAAGGACAAAACCTAAGATTCTATTATTGTGTCAACTTTTGAGGGAGGAAAAAAATCCCATCTTCTAGATTTTATCATTAATGCTGATGCAAATAAGTTTTCAACTGAGGTTATGAAGTGAATTTAAAGTAGCACAAAGTACTTTATTAATAACTTTTAGATAATTCATTACTTTAAGCAGCATTCAGTTCAGAAATGATACAGATAAAAAGGGAAGCCACAGCATTTCTTTACTGCAGAGGCAACTATTTCACATGATCTTTTTTTTTAAATTCCTAGACTAATCTACTTTCAGTATGTCTCTCCCCAGGACTTTTCTATGAGTTTTAAAGGGTTTTGGATGGCTTCTGTTTATACTTATGATGCAATTTCAGGTGTAAAGATATAATACTTCTTCCTAATTGTCCTGAGTAATGGTGGGGACTTAATGGCTAATGATAATCAAATAATTCATAGACTACTTTGCAATGCATTATATGGTTTTCTTACATAGATTTGCCTAATCCAGCTGCTTATGCTCAGTAGGATCCTGACAGCTGTTAGCATTTCCTGAGTGGGCACTGGGCACTGCTGGGGTATGTGTGAGAGGCCATGTCAGGGAGGTGTGGTAGGGTGGTAAGAGAAAGCCTATTCAGAAAGCTTTGGGGTCTCAACAAAGTGGATTCTCAGGCACTGACTGCAGGTTTTACGATATAAGGTCTCATATAACCATCTAGCCCAGCGATTGAGATAGTAGGAATATTAACTGTTCTTCCCTGTGGGAACTGTGTGCTAATCAGGACTCTCCCCTGGTCAAACTCTACATTCAGGGCTCCTGGAGTCCAGTCTGCATTCACCAGCACAAGAGGGATCCATGACAAATCTCTCGTAACAATGCATCCTTTCACACAGCAGTTTGGTTTCAAAGTTTTTGTAAGAAAATTTAAAAAGAGAGAGAGAGTCCAAGCTTGGGTACAAGGGAGATTGAACCACCTGTCTCTATGCAGGGAATGAACTGACAGGGCAAGATTTTCCACAGGACTGGATTGTTTTTGAAGTCTTGTGTGTCACACACTTTTTGTCAGCATTCAACACAAAATATTGCGTTTCGTATTAAGTAGGATCTCAAGAGCATGTGAGCTGGGACTCATTGTCACACAGGTCTGAAAGGGATGTTTTCAGGGATTCTGTCACTGTTTGCCACTCCTCAGGATGTTCGTGAACAAGGAAAATGCTGAACAGAAGAGTTAAACACTCATGTACGTGGAGTAGGCTTTAGCGGATTGCAGTGAAAACCATTCGTCTCCTCAACCACCTGTGGAATGAATGGCAGGATGGAGACAGAACTGTTTTTGCTTCTCTGCTGTCTGCCAAGTCTGAGCCTCACAAGCATTACAGCAGAGTTCTAGACACAGTTCATGCACTTAGAATGGCTACTAGGGAAGAGATGGTTTTAATTTAAAAAGCAAAGCACAATGGAGATTTTTCTCAGGGCTTCTCCAGTCAAGCAAATCTGTTTGTAAAGAGTGGCTTTAGAGTTTGTGTGAGACACCGTCATTCAAGACATTTCTAGGGCCGGCCTGGTGGCGCACTGCTACAGTGCGCCGCTTGGGAGTGCGGCGGCGCTCCCGCTGAGGGTTCGGATCCCACATACAGATCGGCCGCTCACTGGCTGAGCGAGGTGCGGGCGCAACACCGAGGGTTGCGATCCCGTTGCCGGTCCCGGTCCGGTACAGGCGCGACAGTGAGGGTTGCAATCCGTTGCCGGTCACGAAAAAAGACAAAAAGGAAAAAAAAAAAAAGACATTTTTAGACACAAACTAGATGGTAGCTTAGACAAGTCAAATACACATGAATCGTTTTCCCACTACAGATTTAAGCTTTATGATACTAAAAACATCTATACTTGTGTTTGGTGGGAGATAGTCTGTCTACAGGTCTAATGATTTATGGCAACTCTATAATCCCACCAAGCCTGACCAATGTTTTCTGTATTCCTTGGGGAGCTGGGCCCCTAATGGAGGACTATAAAGAGCAGAAGTTGTATCAACTTGTCAGACTGTGCCCATTGCAGCTCTCCATGATGAGGCTTCAAATTGTATTTATCCCTAGGATCAACTAAGATGAACTCCTCTTACTTCACCAAAGCCCAGTTAAAGTACACTGTCGAAGTATGCTTTTTGGGCCATCCCCGTGGCTCACTCGGGAGAGTGTGGCACTGGTAGCACCGAGGCCACGGGTTCGGATCCTATATAGGGATGGCCGGTGCACTCACTGGCTGACCGCGGTGCAGACCACACTGTGCTGAGGGTTGTGAACCCCTTACTGGTCAAAATAAATAAATAAATAAATAAAAGTATGCTTTTCAAAAAGTTAAAAGCCTGCCTCGTATACATATAGTATGAACACGTGTTGAAAATTTAACAACCTGTTAATGAGGGAATTGGCAACATGGTAAAAACCGGTTGAAAAAAGCATTTTGAGGGATTGAGTATAGGCATTTAAAAAGAATATTAAAATAAATTGCTATTAGATACCAAACTGATTTATATCCTACAGGACAATGAAAAACTATAACCTTTGGGATTTTATTTTCAACTAGATAGAAATTGCATCATTACTGGAAAAGACCTATGAGTTAACATGTAACTTCATAGAATCTGAGTCAGTAATTAATAGTAAATAGCAAAGCCAAACAAAGGTACATTCCTGTAGATAATAGAACAATCCTTGGTGAGCTTGTTCCAATATGGCACTGAAAGGACTTTATTTTCAAGTTTTAGACTTTTTTTTAGCCCCTTCTGTTACATTAATGAGCCTAGGTTTCATTTTCTCCTGACTACCTCCCCACGCCCAACCCAGTTTGATTTAAGGCCCTCAGCCTCTGTAAAATATTCACTTCCCTCTCTGCCAACGACAATTTTGGGGACTTACCAAAGAGGAGCAGATCATCTTTTCACCTGACTATAACACTACTCTACTAGGTGCCTTGGCTGTCACTGCCCCTCTGGCCAACACAGTCTCTATTTTTGCTGCTCAGCTGTTCATGGGGCGGCTGCTCTATAGGTCACTACCTCTGATGAACTGGAGCCCTCAGCCCTGCTGCCCAGTGCACAGAGGTCCCTTCTAAGGTGGGTCTGCACTGTGCTGATAAATGTTTAAATGGATCTTAAAAAACAAAACAAAAACAACAACAAAAAGTCCTGATTGATTTATTGATTTATAACATTTACCAATTCCCTTGGTGTAAATACTTCCACCATGGTCAATGTCAAGTGGTCACATGATGTTAACCAGCTTGCAAAATTCCTGGAAATGTAGCAATCAGCTCTGGCAAGCCAGTATAAGCCAGTTCAGCTGCAGCATGCCACTGGCTGGAGGCAGGAGGGATACCTCTCCCTGTTGAGATGAACACTGTTCAAGAATCTCACAGCAGTGCTCCTGAGACTGTTCCCAGGGTTTTAGTAAAACTACTCTCAGCATTTTTTCTTATAGCTTTCCATGTTTCTCTCTGTGACCCAGTGGAAAGGCCTCAGTCATTATAGGAAAGAAACAGTTGCAGTGGGACCCAGAGCAATCCTGTAGCTGGCTTGCCTAGCCTAGACACCACTTGATTCAAAGCTGAATCTTAAGAGGAAAATGGAAATCTGTAAGAAAAAAAAATGCATAGAGCTATTTTACTAAAATCGTGGGAAGTACTCAGCCTCAGGAGCTCTACTGTGGGATCTGTGATCAGGTGGAACATGTTTGGAACTGTTATAAGCCATAGAACTTTAAATGCACACAACCGCAATAAAATGTACTCAGTATTCTGTCTTAGATCTAAGGGAGAATCATATATTTGGGGGTAGGCTTAGAGGCCACCCATTTGCCAGAAGGCTGAGAAACTGCCCCAACATATATGCCCTGCTATTATATCTAATATCCAATCGCTTGCCAATTCTTGATGACAAGATAACCAATAGAGTTTTTCTCCATTTATGTGGCTAAAAGTGACCAACCTAAGAATCGCCTGTCAACCTTCATCTTTCCTGGGCAATTGCTCATTCAGGATCCTGTTTCACCACATCACCTGGAGCATTTTATTTTCTAGACCCTCTTCTTCATCCTTAACATACTTCTTGAGTGTGGGGACCAGAGCTGCACATAGTGTCCCAGCTGTGGACACATTGCATTTGGTACAAAGATATGATTTATTTTATAAAAGTCTTCAGAGGTGTTCCAGTATTTCGGTAATTTCCTTTGTCTACAGAAGTATGCCAAATCAATGTTTTCAGGGATTCAACTAGATATCTGCATGCCCTGGGAATTTTCTGTTTATAACATTCCTTACATGAACATGGGCCTAACCATGGCGCCTGTTAGCCCTTTTGGGGCTTTTGTCCAAAACAGAAAGATGCTCCTTCTTATAAGTGAAAGCAGCCCTGTACCATGGCACAAGACTTATTGAGCAGTACATGAGCTGGAGTTCAGCATTAATCCCTAGGGGATTTACTGCATTCACCTTCCTACTCAGAGCAGTGCTGATCGTCCATCCCTGTACCTCGACTACTGATGCTAAACTAGACCTTTAGCCTCTACAAGAGTCCCTCAAAACAGAACCTTTTTCAGGCCTTTTTCTGAAGAAGAAATGCTTCAAGGACAGTCTATTTTCTAGAACTTGGAAAATAAAGGAGGGTGGACATTAGCTGCATGAGGCTTAGATGCCCACTCCCTGCCCCCATCTCTCTAAAATAATTTCAATAAAAACTATGTAGTCCCTGGGACATTTTTAAGTTGATGTGTAAAATTTTTAATTTTAAACCTGAATAGCTGCAAAGAATGTAATTTGTGGTGTATTATAAATATTGATACTGAAAAAAAAACTCTTGCATCTCCTCTTTGAATGAATTCAAAGGAATCTAAATATCGTAGTGATTTAATACCAGCTATCACCCATTAAAAAATACATAAATAAGCTCTTCTCTAACAGGCAGAGATTTTACATCTTTCCTTTATCTCACTGAATCCCTTATTCCATTATGCTTCCTTCATGAGATTTTATTCTAACATAATACATTTTTGTGTTTGAAAGAATTTTATTCATCACTGTATAATACTTCTCTACGACTATATATATGTATAAAAATTGATATTATTATTTCCTATGACTACAAAGCTCCAGGTGCTTAAAAATGTCTTCTGGATTGAGTCTTTGTTACAAAAATTAACTGTTCCCAACTGATTAAAATAATATAAATATATTACAAATTTTGATAATCATTAAGCACAAAAAGTAAAATTTTATTGAAAACACATTTCCTAATGAAGCAAATGGGGATCTTTTTAAAAAATATGATGTATCTATGGATCAATATTTTTTATTGCTAGAATGTAACAGGGCTTAACATGCTTTTATTCCTATTTTTAAAAAAGATGTGAGCCATAAATAAGAAGATGAAGGAAAGGAATTTGTTATATCAATTTTTCTCAGTTGTTTGAACTCCTTCCAAGTTATATACAAAAAAAAAAAAATCACATGGAAATCTATTGTAACAATAATCTTAAATGACCTATCAGCTGACAACTCAATAATCTAGTAAAAGCTGGAAGCACCTACCGTGCAAAAGTTTTGTGACCTAGACTTGAGAGTCCTTCACTTTTGCAACTGATCCTGCTTATTCCTAAATGTACCTTTGTTTTGCATTTTGGAGATTTTCACACCCCAGGGTGATGCACTGGAGAAAAATTCAGGAGGGAAGAGAGGTACTCCTTTCTTCTATAAAGCAGAGAGAGGCAACTGCAAAAGGAGAGATAGGAGATGAAGATAATTTCCATCACAGGCTTATTCCCAGGAAGATCACATTTGGAAACTTGATAATCTGGACACTATTCCCCTTAAAATCCAGTTGTGTCCATATACCTCATGGAATGTCTTCATGTGCCCCCAAGATATGTACCAGTTTGAAGACCATTGTACCTGCTACCCATGGTAACCAGATTTAACAAATAAAAGTACAGGATACCCAGTTAAATCTGACTTCATATAAACAATGGATGCTTAGTATAAGTATGTCCCATGAACTAAATATGACCTGCAATGTTTAGGACATACATGTACTAAAATATTATTCATTATTTTTATCTGAAAGTCAAATGCAACTGGGCATTCTGTATTCTATTTGGGAACCCTGGCTACCCTTATAATGCAAATTACTGTTGCAGCTCTTGGGAGGTAGTTTCTTCCCTGCAGATGATGAAACTCCTCAAGGGCAAAATCATGTCTAACTCTTCTTTGTAGTTTTTGTTTCTAGATGTTTCAGTATCTACAAAACTAGTATGCATCAAGGAATACTTGTTGAATGTTTGAACAAATGAATAGTTGGCATATAATATGTGCTCCATAAGTATTTGTTGAAGAGAAAGGAACCAACCCAGTCTTGACTTCTGGACAATGGATCTCTGGATTGCCCTTTCAATAACATGTGAGAAACTAACTATTCCTGACCCTGCTATTCACCCAGCTTCCTGCTTCTACATCTTTGATTGCATAAATTCTCATCCTCAGATATTTACTTGTTTAATTCTACATACCTAGGCATAGCAGTCATTTCACTGAGTTTTCTTGCTCTTGCATATGGAAGAACCTTCCAATGGCTTCCCAATCCACTCTGAATAAAATCTAAGTGCTTTATAATGACTTACAAGGCTGTACACAATTTGTCCATGGCTATCTCTCTGAGCTCAACTCTCCCCATCCCTTAGTTCTGCTCTAGCCACACTGATTTGCACCTCATAGATTTGCATTTGCTGTTCCTCCTGTGTGAAATGTTTCCTCAAGATCTTTGCATGTCTTACTCTTTCGCTTCATTCAGGTCTCTGTTCAAATGTCACTTCTTCAGGGAGACCTTCTTTGATCACCCCGATTGGAATAGCTCCCCTACTTCCTGGACCTTGAAGGCTGTCCTGGCTCTCCTAGTTGTGACCAGACACTGGACACTGGGATTTCTGCTAAAGATGCTGGAAAAAAACTCAGGTGCCTCCATGTTTGAGCTTGCCAGCCCAAACAGCAGGGAGCTCAGAGGCAAGGTCTCCTCCTCATTTCCTTCTTTCAAATCTCATATGAGTGCATCTGATTAGTGGAGACTTAATCATACCTAAAATCCTAGCTGCCAGGGAGTCTAGGAAATGTAGTTTTTAGCCTTTAGTTGTTGACTTCAGGAAGATAGAAGGAGGATAGACTGGATGTCATATCCACCATCGCCACACAATTATGTGTCCATTACATATAATGTTCAAAAGAATATTTATATGTGTAATAGGTTATAAAACTGTAAGAAAATATACCATTTTTGTTTTAAAAATTAATATGGTACCTATGTATATATAATGATGTTTCTGAGTAATGGCTGTAATATGTTGATGGAATAAATTCTTGAATAGGATGAAGATGGAGATGGAATTCAAACATGTGATGGCATTAGGCTTGGGATAGGATAAGAGCCATCCTAAGAAGCCAGGGAGGAAAAGATAAGGACAAGTATTCAAAGACAAGTTGTAGGTGGAGCAGGAGCAGTGAGATGATTCTTAATTGTTGGCCTCCATTTTGGCTGTGAAGTGAAAGCACGGCCACTACTGAGAACGAAAGGGGAAGCTGTAGAACTGGGGGTGTGGGATTAATGGTGAAGGTTCCAGACTACAGATATGGGGACTGATAGGACAGCTGGCCAGGCTCAGACAAAGTTGTTTCTGGTGGACAATGAGGGCCTGGCTGATGTGAGAAAACAGCCTTTTATGCTGTGTTCGTTTCTCTAGCAGAAGTCAATAGGCTGATTGTAGTTTGGGTGTCATGGTCTTCAGTCCATCTGACATTTCCTCAGTGAAGTAAAGTTTCCTTTCAACAATCATTGACTTTGAACATAGCAGAAGTGACTAGGCATTCAATCAGCAGTCTTTTTTTCTGTTATATTAGAGAGGCAGCTGTACTGTAATCAGTAAAGCTTGGGTTCTCAAATACAATTGCATGGATACAAATTCAGGCTGCATTACTTTTTAGAGTAATGTGACTTCTTTGTGCCTCAGTTTTCTCTTCTGTATAGTGGAGGCAAGAATAGTATTTATTTCATAGGGTTGCTGTAAAATTTAAATGATAATACAAAGTGTTTACAACAATGTCTGGCATGTAGTAAGCTCTTAATACATCTTGTATGCCATTATTATTATTATTATTTTCTGTTTTAATATGGAGAAAGAAGAATGTGGGGAAAAAAAGTGCGATTTAATTTTATTACCTATTCCACTTGCCCCCTTGACCTCATCTCAGGGTTGCTTATTATACCAACATAGTTGAGAAGTAGGGTCCTTTAATTAATCAAATATTCTGGTTAGAGATCATGGCCATATATTGATTAGCAATTTCCAAAGCAGTACTGTACAACAAGATATGCAGAACATGGATATTTTCATTATATGTAATCTACTCTTTGATGGATTAAGGTTTTATCAGCACCGCACTCTCCCGAGTGAGCCACGGGCTGGCCCCGATGGATTAAGGTTTAAACACTTGTTACAGATTGGGTTCCCCAGGGAGCAGATTGTGAGATGGAAATTAACATGCAGGAAGCTTATGAGGGAGAGCCCTTGGGATCAACACCAATGAGAAGAAGGGGAAGGAAGCAGGAGTGAACAGATGATGCAACTTCTATTGAAGCCTCAGCCCATCTCCTGGGAATCTGTGAACTTTACATGGCTCCTCAGAGTTGTCTTGAATTGGAGTGAGGTAGTCACAGTCATTTATATCTGTGCATTGACCAAACATTTGATGAAGGCTGCCCCTGGAAGGAAGCATGACCTTGAGTGAAGTAGTTTATTTTATCAGAGGCAATTCCCAAAGAGGGCTGACCACTGAGGGATCCTTTCCAACAGCACTTCCAAAGGCTGGAGAAATTGTCCTTCCTTCCTTCTGAAGGGGCATCTGGGTGCCACATCAGAGTGTCTACCACCTGATCATTTGAGCATCATTCTTTGAGTGTCAATTACTCATATATGGAAGAATTATTACTGTTCAAATTTCAGGTAAAAGAGATTCCACAGTTGTTTGACTTCTCATGGCAAGAGAATTCAAGTGGTCTATCTATTGCCTGTGAAGTGATATCCTTCTACCGTGGAAGAATTCTGAGAACACTAGTGTCTGCATGTGTGTGTGTGTCCTCCAGTACAATCCGGAGGCACTTTTCTCTTTCTCTCTCTTCCTGTAAACCATTTCTCCACTCTCCCAGTCTTGCTTTATCTATGGCTTCTGTTCAGTGTTATTTAATCCTACGTTTCCTTGTAACAGAAGGAAATGTAAGCCAGAGCTGCAGGAAATTGAGCTTCTTGTGTTGTTTTCTACAGATGCAGAGGATTAGCTGAAATGGGCACTTTTGAGGGGAAGGATTATCTGAAGGACACAGTAGGTCCTAGGGCAGGGCAGTCAGTGTTCTGGCAGAGGTTATAGTCACAGCAGCTGGTGTCATATGACAATATGGCCTGGGGACAGTGGGGTGAATACTGATCATTGGGCCTTTGTTTGGGAATAATGAGGGAGAGGCCTTCTTTGCACATGACTACAGTACTTCAGTGTGCCCAGGGTCTGCTGGGGCTGTTGATTAAACACAGAGCTGGCAATAGCTTCCTTCACCTCCATAGTAACTTGCTCTGTTTGGGACCTAAACATTTTCAAGTTTTCATTTAAATCCATTTCTCTCGTCAGTGCTGCTTGCTAGTAAGGACCCGAGAAGGAAGGGAAGACGCTGTTATTGCTCCTACTACTGTTTCAGTCTTGATGATTGGTAGTGTAGGTAATTACTCTTGGAAAACATTTAAGGTAAAGTAGGACAAAGAAAATCTGAGACATATCTGTAATGAATAGGAAATGGGGGCAGTAAATGGTGGTGCTCAAATGAAGTGTTCTAGCATTGTTTCCTCTCCACTCTGACCCCACTAGAGGTTTCTTATTTTTTTTTCTTTTGGACATAGGTATTGAGAATTGAGAACTTGATGATAAAATACATGGCCTTTTAATAGAGGAAAGGACAATACTAGTTATAGTACTGATGTGGTAGTACAGCATGTAACGTCAGCCAGCTGACAAATACATATTGAGTGCCCACTGTGGCTACGCAGCACCCTGGGGATTTTCAGGAGAGTGAGGGGGTTTATGGTCAATAGCAGATGCTGCCTGTGCTCAGCCCCTGAACCTCATCTTTACTACTTCAGTGCACACAGGCCCTTCTTACAACTGTCAGCACCTGTGTTTCACTGCCTGGAGTCTTTCTCCTGCTGTCAGAGCCCACTTGCCTGAGTGTAGGGGAGCCCGGAAGTGGGGGGGAATCACCCGTGCCATGCTTGAGGAGCAGCACTCAGCCTTGACTGACAGGAAGGTGTATAAATAGCTCACCTCCACCACCCTCTAGCTGGCTCTGGAGGTCTCTGTTGGATTGAGATTCCATTGCCCACAGTAGTAGCTGACCCTTTCTTGGCTGTCTTCTCTTTCCTGGTCTTACTTCCCCACTCCCCTATGGGTGTTTCCAAAGACCACCTCTTAAATAAACTCCAGTCCTGATCTCGAGGTCTTCTTCTGGGGAACCCAAACTAAGATGCAGTCTGTTGGGGAAGGTGGACATATTGTCAAGTGTGAAGAAGGCTACAAGAAGAAGTACAGTTTGCTTCCAGCTTAATTTTCTGTGTGACATTCAGGGTCCTCTGTCATAAAGAAGAGGAGAAGTAGGTAAAGAAGTATTTATTTTTGCTGTATATGACACAGAGAAGAAATTTCACTGTTTTATTGAAGAAGGACAAATGCAATTATGAATCTAGCCATGAGCATGATGCCTTTGTTTCCTATATTGGGAGGTTTATGGAGGCTTCTGATTTGTTCTGCAGAATTGGGCCAGGTGTGGGGGCAGAGGTCTCTTATGGGCAGCAAAGAGAGGCAAAATGTGGGTCACATATTCAAGACCTTTATGGTGGATTAAGTAATCTTAAGTGCACGGTTGATAACTCGATAACATAAAGCTCTGTGTTACCTTTTAAAAAATAAAACCAAAAGATCAAAAGTAACCTAATTGGGACTAAGAAAAGTCATTTTCCAGGCAGTTACTGACCATTACAAAGTGGCTTCCTTGTGTTAATAGTGACAAACCACCCAGCCTCCAAGTTATTAATTACGGTGCAACAGCTGCTTTCTGTGGATATGGATGCATTCCCTAAAATATCTTAAGCTTTCTTTTAAATACTTATTTTATTAGCATCAGAGATTATCTCTATGGAGTAGCTCAACATATAGTGAGCTGTACTGTTTATCTTTAGCCAGAGCTCAGAAAATGTTACTGAAGCAACACAAAGGAAAGCCATTTTGTGCACACTGGATCAGATCACTGTCCCCTCTGTTAAGCTGCTATTTACCTAGTGTGGAAACAGGGCACTGCAGAGCAGAAATGAAAGCAGGGTATTCTCCCTGTCCAATCTCCTTGCCTTGGGAAACAGAGAAAGGAGGTGCTAATAGCATCTGGGGTAAACTGTGCAAAAAATCTTGCTCTTAGGGGGCGTGGCTGCCGGTCAGTTCGGCCACCATGGATTAGCCTTTCATTTCTTTCCCTCCCAGCTGGAGGAAAGTGTTGTCCCAGGGTTCTACATGGCAGGGAGGGGCCTGGAGGAAGAAGAATGGGTTTGAGCCTCTGATCAAATGCTTGCCAAGGCATGGGAAGTAGATTCTGTCCTCCCCACGCAAAGGAGCTCCTCTGTCATGTCCCCTTTTATCCAAATATGTGGCAGGTGTGTAGCATGTGCAGAGCAAGGCATTAAGTATCCAACACCAACAGCACATTCGTGTAGCTTGATTTATCATGTTCCCCTTAGAACATTTCTCCTTCTGAGTAACAGTATAAAGCTGTGGTGGTTTTTCCTGCAGGAAGAATAATAGACATTTTGACCCGACAGATTCTGTGTAATGGGGAACCCTAGCTAACAGATCCTGCTGATTTCACAGAAAATAATTTGATTTCTGAAATCGTTATTTAAGAAGCACATTAATTATTATTTTTTTAATGAGGAGTCCACCTGCTGTACAGGGAGGCGTGAAGGAAAGGTGCCAGGAACTAAAAGCCTGGTGAGGGAAATTAGAGATGACTAAATATTCTTAAGAAGCCACATCTAACACTGGGTATAAAGGCTGGCATTGGAAAGGGGCCAGGCTAAGGAGAAGGAGCTGACTGTACTCCTTGCCAGCTCCAGTGGGCAGAGCCGCTAGAGGGAAGCTGAAAAAGGGCAGTTGAGGAAGATAAAAGTGGATAGAAAGGAGGCTATTAATTCTCAGTCTTTAAGAATAATTCGTGCTTTTATGCTGCAGCTGTTATTTAAGTGAACCACTGGGGAGAAAAGAAAGGATAGAACCACAAATCTACTTCTACTAGAGTCACCAATAAAGAACAGACCTTCCTCTGTCAATTCATCATCGGGCTTTATTTGCTCACTGCATAATTCCCTCTGGTACTTACTCCTGTCTGAGGTCATCTGAGGAATTAAGCTACACTGATGTGTTATTGGCTATTGGACACTCATTGTTTCTCTGCATTGATAATATATTTATATTCAAAATTTGTATGTTTGTATTCTCTGTACAGGCAATATATCTGTATTTAAAAAGGTAGTATATTTGTATGGCCCAAATTTGAAGAGCTAATTTGCCATGGGTGAGTGGTAAACAAGTCAAAGCCAAGTTTTGAACCCCCCTATTCCTGTCATAGATCCATTAATTGTGTGTTCAGAAAAACATTGTCTCTCCAGATTTCTGTTGAATTGTTCATCACACTGCTTAAATGTGTGGAGTATAAAACATAAATTATTATACAGAGGTATAAAGAAATAATAAAGGCAAGGTACAAGACAGCATGGCTGAGATACGTGAGCTTACAAACACCCTCATCCCAACGACCCCAACGCTTGGGGGAAGCTCCAGGTTTGCCACTGTGTGAAGTTTGAGTTGATCATTAACAGAACACTCAAACACTCGACATGGAAGTGATTCAGTCAGAGCTGGCCTCTTGCCAAGGTTTTCTAGTATACAATTGATTGTCCTGGAGCCTCTCTCTACTTGTGGCACCTCGTCAGGTGACCACCTAACATCATTTATACTCTGTGTTACTAGACAGGGTACAAGAAATACCACATTCTAGTATATAATGAACAGATTTATTTCAGTGTGTTTTAAGGTAGACCAGTGCTGTTCAGCAGAACTTTCTGTGATGCTAGGAATGCTCTACATCTGTGATTTCCAATATATAGCCACTAGCCACATGTTTTTTTTTTTTTTTTTTTTTTTTTTTTTT
>NW_007728768.1:40953-57533 GCF_000696425.1 Galeopterus variegatus | reverse complement strand
TTTTTTTTTTTTTTTCGTTTTTGTCTTTTTTTCGTGTCCAGCAATGGATCGCAACCCTCAGTGTCGCACCCGTACTGGACCGGGACCGGCAACAGGGTCGCAACCCTCGGTGTTGCTCCCACACCTCGCTCAGCCAGTGAGCGGGAACCGGTCCGTATGTGGGATCCGAACCCTCGGCGGGAGCGCCACCGCGCTCCCAAGCGGCGCACTGTATCAGTGCGCCACCGGGCTGGCCCAGCCACATGTTTCTGAGCACTTAAAATGTGGCAAGTTGGATGAGGAAATGGATTTTTAGTTTCACCTAATTTTAATTAATTTAAATTTCAAAAGCCACATGTGGCTAGTGGCTACTGTGTCATACAGTGTCAAACTAGACCTTGGAAAATAAGTAAATGGAATAATTATCAACATTTACCTTTAATATTAAGGAGAAGCCTGTTAGCCTTGGATCACCCATTTAAATTGCTGTTTTTTCTGGTAGCCATGTGTATCCGTGAGTTTGAGTGACTACAGTGTTACCCAGTGTTTCTTGGGGTGTATGTACATTTGGTGTTAAGGGTAGGGTCCTCTTCTCCTGTTTTTCAGCCACCAGGCCAGATTAACAAGTAGGACTGCTTTCTCTTCCAGACACAGTAGACATCACCTCCCAAAGCTGGATCAGATTTTTTGGTAATAGCAAGAAGCTGGAGTCTTTCCAAAGAATAAAAGCTTTCCTTGAAGACAAGCCATTTTCTAGACACTAGCTGTGGAAACAAGTGGAGACCTCTTAAGTAGAAATAACGGCAGCCCTTCAACTCTCCCTAGGAAAGACAGCACTAGTGGTTTGAATACATTAAAGGTCAGATCACTCCATCCCTACTCCAGGCGGATCAAATATATACATATTTTTTAATTCCTTGCCCTTGGTCAACCAACAAAAGGGAATTGGGACTAAAATACCATGTGAGCCTCCTTGGAATTTAAAACCCACTTTACTGAGACAGGATTAGGCAAGATAAAGGAAAAAGCAAGAAAATGAACACAAACACAATTATACTAAGCCAGCCCTCAAGTCAAGTCCTGTGTAATTTCCAATAGAAAAAGATTCAATTATGCCATCATGACCAAAATCACTTATTAAGTGCCCATTTATATGTGATGCTGGACGGGGAAGATATACAGGAAAAGTCAGACTTGGTCTCAGCCCGCTAGACAGACAATAATGAAACAGAGAGGTATTCAGGATGGGAACTAAATATATTAATGAATATTTACATTCTGTGCAAATATAGCCACCACAGAGCAGGCTTGATACTGAAATAACTAAAGAACAAAGCTCTGGACTGTTCTCACTTGGATGCATTGGATACAGAAGATGGGGGGGGGAGGATGTAGGAGTCTGTTTGGATCTGTTATTCTCTTGGCGATGTACATGAACTGTACTGTTTGTCCATTGGGGAAGAGGTGTGTGTGGCAGGAGGTTGGGGAGGGGGGAAGTTCAGAACTTAGGCAGCCTGGAAGCTGTCCTCTTCCTGTTCCAAACCAGAGAAACACAGTCAAAAACGTAATATATATACATATACTTTTGGCAGCTGACTGGTACAGGGATCCAAACCCTTGACCTTTGTGTGGTAACATGTGCTCTAACTGACTGAGCTAACCAGCCAGCCCAAACATAATTTTTTTTTTTTTGGTGGATACAGTCAAGTCTCTGCCTCTCTCTGAAGCATGCACTAATATAGGTCACAGAAGGTGTGTGGAAGAGAGAGAGAGAGAGTGTGAGAGCGAGCGAGTAGTAGAACTCCATGCCCCACCAGGAGTCCCTCTAAACAAGGTGGAGCAAGGGTTTTCCCATCCAAGTCTGTGGAGATAAAGAGAGGCAAACTAGGCTTAAAGCTAAACAGGAAGCCAAAGACCAATGAACAAACAGGAGAAATCCAATAGTTTGCCAAACTGCAGGGCCTAGGAGTGCAAAGTTGGTATGAACTACAGAGCCAAGAATCCAGAAACCAGGGAAATGGGAGAAAGAAAATGGGTTGAGAAAAAAAAAGAGAAAATTGGGAAATTTGGGGGCAATTGCTGGAACAGTTATAGTGGTTTGAAGTATGGTTTTAGGCTGGCACGTGATTTGGTGGTTTGGCTGAATTTGAGAAGTTAGATAAATCAGGAAGGTAATGACACCCGGTGACTTTGTAGGACACAAATTAGAATTTCTAGTGTTGCACAAATCTGTGCAATAGCCAATTAGGAATCTAGAGCTCTAGAACAGTCCATATCCAAATTGAAGTGTCATCTTTGAGAGATTAGGAACATAAAGTGTGGGAATTCTCCAAGTGTGCTGGCTCTTATATGAAGTAGTGGTTCCTCCATCAGAGTGGTGTGGGACATGGAACAGCCTGTGTGATATTGTGAAAATATACACTTGGTTTTCATCCCTGTCTCCTGTCACACCACTTTTAAAATCCTAGGAATCTCCGAAGTGCTGTCCTTTTGTATGGTAATGAGTTGACTGATGGCTTGCAGCCCTTTTGTATGATAATGAGTTGACTGACGGCTTGCAGCCCCTAGGTAGCTTGGGGGGGGGAGGGGCTGGTCACAGGAAAGACCAAGGCAGTCCCAGCCCCCAATCTCTGGTAAGGGGAGACAGACTGAAGATTAAGTTGATCACGAGTGACCAATGATTTACTCAATCATGCCTATGTAATGAAGCTTCTATAAAAGTTCAAGAGGCCTGGTTTCAGTGAAGAGCTTCTGGATAGCTGCACACGTGGAGATTCCTGCAGGGTAGCATGCCTGGAGAGGGCATGGAAGCTCCACACCTCTACCCTCATACCTCACCCATTGTTTGTAATATCCTTTGTAATAAATGGGTAAACCTAAGTGTTTTCCTGAGTTTTGTGAGCTGCTCAGCAAATTAAACAAACCTAAGGAGGGAGTTGTGGGAACCCCAATTTACAGCTGGTTGGCCAGAAGCAAAGGTAAAACAACCTGTAGCTTGCAATTGTCAACAGAAATTCAGGGGGACAGTCATGTGGAATTGAGCCCATAACCTGCAGGATCTGACGCTATCTCCAAGTAGGTAGTGTCAGAATTGAATTGAATTAGAGGACACCCAACTGGTGTCCACCTCAGAATTGGTTTGCTTGCTGGTGGCATTGGTTCCTTTGACTTCACATTTTCCTGGTTTTCTAGCATTCTGCATGAGGCCTGCTTCCTTCCTTACTTGACATCAATTTTTTTTATGGAGTCCGTGGATAGCCTTCAGGCAGTTGATAAACTCCTAAAATTGTGTATGAAGTGTTGCTTGTGTGCACTTGAGCATTCTTTTCCTTGGGAAAGAGGGTCTTAAGCTTTCTTTGGATCCTCAAAGTAATCCTTTACCCCAAACAAGTTAAGGACCACTGCTCTACTCACTCTCCTTGGACGATCTCATCCTCTCTTGAGGCTTAAGTTAAATTCTATATAAGGAAGACTTCTGAATCCCTATCTGCAGCCTATTTTTTCACCCGTGCTTTAGATGCAATATATCTGACTCTCTATAGGAAAACACCAATAGGCACATAAAATTCAACATGTTCCAGATCAAACTTATCATCTTTCCTGCTGGCCTAAACTCTCCTCTCCTATGCGTGTTTTCTATTTTGAGAAATGACATTCTGCTTTCTTAAGTTTCCCAAAAAGTAGACTTTGAAACAAGGATTTGAGTGCCAGTAGCATATTTGAGAGGTGATCCTAGGAAGCACTGTCAGGGAGTAGGGAAGTGAGACTGTGAGGGGAAAATAGCCAATAATGTATACATAATCACACCAGAAACCACCATGGGAAACTTATTCCCACGGAGAAAATTCTGTGAACACTATAGAACATGTGACTCAAAGTTATCCCACCTGAAGGATGAAGAGTCATTTGTTGAGGGCTGGCTCTCAATGGGTTTTACTTTTCCAACACCTCTGGCTTCCTACATGGAGGTAAAATGTGCTTCAGTGGCCAGAGAAAGCCCTCAGGCAAAGAAATCTGGAAACTGGGATGGCATTTTCCAAAGTGGTAATGGCAAAAGGATGGGTGGGGCAGCAAAAGCAAATACTACAGCCATGCACCCAGTTGGTCAGGTTAGAAACCTGAGTGGAATCCTGTTTTCTTTCTCTTATTCATCACTCATTTGCAATTATTCAGAAGGGACTGTTAATTCTATCTCCAAACATCTCTAAAATTCATATACCTCCCTCTTTCATCTCCAGTTCCTCTCAATCACACCACCATCCTCTCTCACCCAGATATTCCACAGCAGCCCCTTATTTATTTTTCAAAGAGAGGGTATTTTCTTTCTCTCTTTGAATTCTTGCCTCAGCTCATGAGGTGGGGAGCTTCTGTTGATCTTTCTCCCCTAAAGGAAATACTGGTTAACTCCAACACTGCTACCATCTCTGCAAAGTTTGTGGGGGGAGACCCTGGCATTCTTTCGATTCTTCCCTACTCCTGACTTTAATACCCCACAAAGAGTATTGAGTTTATGTGCAGGGTGGAATTGGGGTAAAGGTCACTATTCAGCATGGTGCTCACTCTTTCTCACTCAGGTAATGCCTGCCACCTGTCTGCCTGTGAAGCAGCACCTTCTCTTTTCCACTCCTGCTTCCATGTGGTAAGCTAACCTAAGAAAGGCTTCCCCACCTTGAAATGGAGTTCATGAATTTCCAATTCGTCCAACTGGATGAACTCAATTCGAGGGGAGAGAGTAGGAACAGCCAATAAATCTTGGGTGCCAGTTGCATTCAATCAGCCTTGCCAACAACAAAGCTGATAATTGATGGATTTTGGACATGACTGGCACCATTGTGCACACAATGAGCACAAAATAGCTGCCAGCCTCACCTTCCACTCCAGCACCAAGCCCCTCCCCCCTTCCCTTTAGGAGAAGCCTCCTGACTTAAACAGAAACCCCTTTTGCTTCCACAAGGATGCAGTTCTCCACCCCAATCCACATTAGCATAATGATCCTCCTTGATGATATCAGCCAGCTCTTGGTGCACTATATAAGCTCTACCCCCCCCCACACCTGGTGCTGTCCCCCATTTTCAGGGCAGCCCTGGGCTGCTTGCCACTTTGAGCACAGCCCTGCAGATTCTCTTCCTTTAATAAAGCTTGAACAGTACCCGGCATCTTGGCTCACTTTCTTTCAATGATGGTAATGTATTTCAATCCATAGCTGCTTCTTGTGTCTCATCTTAATGCCAAGAACCCAGAAGTGGGAAAAGGGATGTGATTAATTGGCATCTTCAAATACCAACAAGTCCCTTTGCTTCCAGGTTTGATCTAGTTAGGGATGACCAGGTGCCTTGGTTTATCTAGAACAATCTCAGCTTATGCCCATTTTTCTGGTATAATTATTAATACTATCTCCTTAGAGTTTTTAGCATGAAACTAGTGAAACTCCCATGGACACTGCCAAGGCCACTTAACTAACTTGGTAATTTTGTGCTCTTTTTTCCAAAGATGACCCTCCAAAGGCATATGAACTTCAGTCCATCTTCCACTCTCGAAAGTGTCCTGGTTGGATAAAGGGCTTATATCTAGAATATATTAAGAACTCTCAAAACTCAGGAATAAGAAAATAAACAATCCAGTTAAAAATGGGCAGAAGATGTGAGGAAAATCTTCACCAAAGGTATATGTATGGCAAATTAGCTCACCATAATTAGTCGTTAAGGAAATATAAAGTACATTAAGGAAATGCAAAGTCATTAAGGAAATGCAAACCCTTAGACAACATGGGTTTGAACCGCACAGGTCCACTTATATGTGGATTATTTTCAACCAGCTATTTCTCGAAAATACAGAACTCACTCATGGATTTTGGAACCTGTGTATGTAGAGGGCTGACTTTTCATATCCGTGGGTTCCCCAGGGCTGGCTACAGAACTTGAGTATCTGTGGATTTTGGTATACACATGGGGTCCTGGAACCAATCCCCCACAGATACGGAGGAACAACTGTAAAACTACAGTGAAAAACCAGTACATACCTATTAGAATGGCTAAGATAAAATAAAACCCTTGACAATATCAAGTCCTGGTGAGGATGTGGAACAACAACACTCATAAGCTGCTAATGGGCATGGCATACAATTTAGCAGTTTCTTGTAAAGTTAATCATACACTTAACCATATGTCCCCCAAAACCCCAGTTGTCCTTCAAGTGATGAATGGATGAATAAACTGTGGTTCGTCTATAAAACAGAATACCACTCAGCAATAAAAAGGAACATGTTTTTGATATTTGAAACAAATGGATAAATCTCAAATATATTACTTAAGCGAAATAAGCTAGATGCAAAGGCTATGTATACAAGTGTGATCGCATTTATATGACATTCTGGAAAAGGCAAAACTATAAGGACAGAAAGCAGATCAGTGGTAGTGAGGCTGGCGTGAAGGAAGGGGTTCACTACAAAAGGATATAAGGGAATTTTGGGGGTGATGGAAATATTCTATATCTTTATTGTGGTGATGATTACATATACATTTGCAAAACTCAGAACTATAAATCAAAAAAGTAAATTTTTTTTTCCTTTTTGTCTTTTTTCATGACCGGCAACGGATTGCAACCCTCAGTGTCGCGCCCGTACCGGACCGGGACTGGCAACGGGATCGCAACCCTCGGCGCTGCGCCCACACCTCGCTCAGCCAGTGAGCGGCCAGTCTGTATGTGGGATCCGAACTCTCGGCGGGAGCGCCGCCCTGTAGCAGTGCGCTTTTTTTCCTTTTTGTCTTTTTTCGTGACTGGCAACGGATCGCAACCCTCAGTGTCGCGCCCGTACCGGACCGGGACTGGCAACGGGATCGCAACCCTCGGCGCTGCGCCCACACCTCGCTCAGCCAGTGAGCGGCCAGTCTGTATGTGGGATCCGAACTCTCGGCGGGAGCGCCGCCCTGTAGCAGTGCGCCACCGGGCCGGCCCCTTGAATGTAAATTGTACTGCCATAAACCAGACTTTCTTTTTAAGTGTCCATAAGGGAAATGCAAATCAAAACCACAATGAGATATTACCTCACTCTTGTTAGGATGACTATTATCAAAACAACAAAAGATGGGCCGAGCCCGTGGTGCACTCGGGAGAGTGCGGTGCTGGGAGTGCAGTAGCGCTCCCGCCGTGGGTTTGGATCCTATATAGGGATGGCCGGTGTGCTCACAGCGCTTACTGGCTGACGTGGTGTGGCTAGTCTCAAAAATGACAAAAAAAAAAAAAAAAGATGACAAGTATTGCCAAGGATATGGAGGCACTAGAACTCTTGCACACTGTTGGTGGGAATGAAAAATGGTGCAGCTGCAAAACAAAACAAACAACCAATATGGAAATTCCTCAAAAAATTAAAGCTAGAACTACCATATGACCCAGCAGTTCCACCTCTGGATCTTTATCCAAAACAATTGAAATCAGAATCTTGAAGAAATAGTAGCACTCCCATGTTCATTGCTGCACTATTCACAATAGCCAAGCTGTGGAAACAACCAAAATGTACATCAGCAGATAAGTGGTTAAATAAAATGTGGCATATACACACAGTGGAATATTATTCAGCCTTAAGAAAAAGGAAACCTTGCAATAATTGACAACATGGATGAACCATGAGGACATTATGCTAAATGAAATAAGTCAGACATAAAAGGACAAATATTGCATGATTCCTATTTATATGGGGAATCTAAAATAGTAAAACTTATAGAAGCATAGAATCATACTTGCCAGGAGCTGGGAAGAGGGGGATATGGGGAGTTGCTATTCAACAGATATAAAACTTCAGTTATTCAAGATGAACAAGTTCTAGAGATCTGTTGTACAACATTGTGCCTGTAGTTAATAATACTGTATTGTACACTTAAAATTTAAGAGAGTGGATCTTATGTGTTATTACTCCACTGCCCTAACAAAAGTGTCCTGATGTGAATGATAAAATACATGATCACCTACATCTAGCCCATACCTCCCCTTGACATGATTTGCAAGTCCCTGCATGATCTGGCTTTGGCTTTCCTTCTTGTCATTGCCTATCTCCTTCCCCTGCTCTCTTAACAGCAGTCTTTTCCTCTTGTGCACTCTGCTCTGCTTCACCTCTGAGTGCCTTTGGCTAGAATATGCTTCCCTGCCTGTTTCCTGATTCACTGGCTAACATCTACTGTCTTTTTGGTCCTAGCTTTGTTATCACTCCCTCCGAGAAGTCTATTCTCATCATTCTAGCCTAGGTTACTGCTCACAGCACTCTGAGCTTCCTCTATCATGACACATGTCACACAGTATTGCAATTGCTTGTGAAAGTATCTGTACCTCTGCTAGACTATGAACTCCATCTGGAGCAGGACTGTGTTCTGTTCATCTTTCTGTGCCCAACACTTGGTGTAACTTTCTGCACACTTTGGACTCTCAGGAGATATTTGTTGAAAAAATGAAAATGTATAGAAAGTCAACATATAACCTCATTATATGTCTTATAATTTGTTAATGTAGTATGAGAGTCAGATGGATGAATTTCACAATAAATTTTTTAAAAATTACAAGGCACTTTACAAAATTGTCTGCCTAGACAATGGGAAATAATTGTGATCTGCAGTGGGTTGGGCACTTTTCAAGGGGAAAGAAAGGACTTGAAGAATGAATTGACTTGAGAATACTGGAGAAAGCAGGGAGGATACAACCATGAAGACAATGGAATGGGCCAAGATGCACAGACTCTTGACTTGAACTAGAGTGTTCAAGGGACAGTGAGCAGAGCAGTTTGGCTCAAAAACACTATAAGTAAATCAAGATGGAATCCTATAAAAATACTTAAATAACCCACAGGAAGGCAAGAAAAGATAAACATAAGAACAGGAAACAAACAGAAAGCAAATAATAAAATGGCACACTTAAGCCCTAACATATCAACAACCTTAAAAGCAAATGGTCTAAATGTACCAATTAAGAGACAGAGTGAACAAAAAATATGATCCAATTGTATACTTTCTGCAAGAAACTCTCTTTAAATACAATAGCATACGTAGGTTGAAAGTAAAAGGATGGAAAATGATATACCATGAGAACATTAATTTAATAAAAAAAGCAGGAGTGGCTATATTAATATCAGTTAAAACAAATTTCAGAGCAAAGAAGATTGCCAGGGATAGAGAGAGACACTACATAATAATAAAAGAATAAATCCACTAAGAAGACATAATGATTCTAAATGTGCATGCACAAAACAACAGAGCTTCAAAATATGTGAAGAAAAATCTGATAGAGCTGAAGGGAAATTTACGCTAATCCACAATTATAGTTGGGAACTTCAACACTCCACTTTCAAAAATTGATACCACTAATTAGAAGGATAATAAAGGAATACTATATACTAGAGTTCTTCAGACACACCCAGAAATAATGTTTCATCAGCTCTCTGGACATCTCATGGCCCAGTCAAGTTTTATGACATAAAATTAACTATCACACTATGAACAAATGTACACTCATAAATTCAACAATTTATGAAACTAATCAATTCCTCAAAAAACACAAACTACCAAAGCTCACCAAGATGAACAAGACAATCTGAATAGACTTATAACCATTAAAGGATCTGAATTTGTAATTGAAATCTTCCAAAAAAAGCAATTTCCAGACCAAGATGGTTTTATTGGAGATTTCTACCAAATATTTAGAGAAGAACTAACACTAGCTTTACACGATCTCTTCTAGAGAATAAATGATTATTGTTGTTTTAAGCCATTAAGCTTTGTTGTGGGTTGTTATGTAGAAAAAAATAACTCAAAACCAGGTCACTTACAATCTCTTCTCATGATTCTATTCTGAAACCATGCCAGTCCAAATTGGCCCCTTTCTTGTAGAAGAACTATTATATTAATTACAGAGAATTTAGCTGGTCTGTCTGCAGTTATTCAGTTTTCACACTCAGTGTATAGTTGACCAGTGCCTCATTTACATTACTCTGTTATTTCTATTTCTACGTGGTTTATCGCTTAGCCCATGCAATGTAGAAACTCTTCCTAGAATGCACTGAAATAAAGTAAATCTCAGAGTACACTGTAGCTACTGTCATACCAAATTCCTCTATCTGCCTGCCTTAGGCCTCTGCTTTGCTAAGACTTGCCATGGAACCTGTTCTACCTTATGGCAGCGGGGAATCTCAGGCTGGTTATTTTGGTTACAGCTGTCATTTATTGCTAACATTTATTGACTTTTTACTGTGTACTGGGATTACACATGTATTGTTTTGGGTTTTTTTTTTTTTGTCTGTACCTGTTGGCGGTTCTGAGTTGGAGGCTTCTGCATTCTGGGATACATGGGAGGCAATTAGGAAACCCAAGAAACTCATTCCTGGGTCATTCCTCAAGTCCCAAGGTGCTGAGGCAGTACACTTTCTTCTATCTTTCCGAGTCTTCCTGTACTTGGTTATTGTGTTATGTCCAGATTTTAATTTTAATTATAAGAGGAAGGACGTGGGATGAATGGAGCTACTCCATTATGGTCAGAACTAGAAGTCCATAACCATTTAATTATCTTATGAATGTGTAATTTGGCCAGGACTCAGTGAGGAAGGCTTCTATCTGCAACTCATGGTGTCAGCTGGGGCAACTCAAATGGGAGATGGAGGATCCACTTTGAAGACTGCTAATTCATATGACTGTCAAGTTGGTGCTGGCTGCTGGCTAGAAGCTGAGCCAGGGCTGAGGGCTGGGAGCCTTGGTTCTCCTCTAAGTGGGCCTCTCCTTGTTGGCTGAGTTGCCCCACAGTCTGGTGGCTGGGTTTTTTGTGCAAGCATCCCTGGAGAGAACCAGGCAGAAACTGCATTCATTCCCTTTTATAGTAGCCTTAGAAGGCATGTAGTATCACCTCTGCCATAGTCTAAAGCAAGCCCCAATTCAAGAGGAGAGAACATAGATGCCAATCTTTCCAGAGGATTCTTGAAGACTCATTATAAGAAGCCAAGTGGCATGGGAGATATTGTTGTGGCCATTTTGGAAAGTATAATCAATCATACTTGGAACCAGGGTGATAAAAGGAGCAGATACCCTGGCAGGCCCAGAACAGAGGTAACTCTGTTAATCCTCCCAAAAGTAAGAGGTTCTTAAGTAAGAAGAACTTGGAAATTATTATTATTTTTTATTGTAGCAATTAAGAGCATGGGTTTTTGAATCACTCGTCATGAGTTCAAATCCTGTTGCTTTGTGTTGCTTCACCTCTCATGGATTTGTCACCCCTCTTCCCCTGGGTGACAGAGATGCAAAGGATTACTCAAAGCCCATCTCTTTTGAGCAGTGAGAAGCCCCGAAGTGGTTAATCTCCCCCAGAACCCTCAAGTGAGAGGCATCCCTTCCTTTGGAAATTAACCCCAAATTGGGGTTCTCTTCTTGTGTTTATTTTCCAGACCAGGAAGTTACAGGAAGAGAACATAGGTAGGGTTATAGTTTAACAATATAGGCTGGTAACTTTTAGTGAAACAAGTCAGATGACATTCCATTAGACAATTAAGTGATCTTACAGCAATTTCTCAGTATCTTTACATAACAATCAATAACTAGTCTGTCCTTGAGCCAGCAACCTTGTTGTGCCACAATTTTTATCTTTTTTTTTTTTTACTGACCGGTAACGGGATCGCAACCCTCGGTGTCACGCCCGTACTGGGGACCGGCAATGGGATCGCAACCCTCAGTGTTGCGCCTGCCCTGCGCTCAGCCAGTGAGCGGGAACCGGTCTCCACATGGGATCCGAACCCTCGGCGGGAGCGCCGCCGCACTCCCAAGAGGTGCACTCTCCAGTGCGCCATCGGGCTGGCCCCACAATTTTTATCTTAAACCAGAGACTTTATAGCCTGAGGAATTTCAAGTCCTCTGCAAGACCAATATTTGAAACTGCAAGGCTTTGGAAAACCAGGCCCTGTGAAGTACATATGCTTTAAGAATCCTCTACAAAATCCCATCTCTACCACTTATTGGTTGTGTGTCATTGGGCAAGTTGGTTTATTTCCCCAAATCTCATTGTCTTTATTTTCAAAATGATAGTAATAATAACTATTGTATAGGATTTTGTTAGTATTAAATGAGTTAATGAATAGAAAATACTTAGCACAGTATCTGGCCCATACAAAACGATCAAGATATGGTGGCTATGAGTTTTAGATGTGAACTATAGCAAATATACATCCTGTGCATTACTAGGATTTTTATGATATTTATCATATATATAATATTTATGATATCTATATAGGATATTTATCATGTATATCCCTTTATGAATACATAGAGAAACACACATTATACTTTGTTACTAAAGCCCAACTGTTAACAATGTCACCCTACTGTGCAACAGAACATCAGAACTGATTCCTCCTACCTAACTATGATTTTGTACCCGTTGACCAACCTCTCCTTATTTTCACTCCCCACCCTCCCCATGTCTGGTAACCACCATTCTACACTCAGATTCAGTTATTTTCAGTGAACACTTTGGTTTTCTTTTTAAAGTCCTTTGCTAACGAATCCCTCTAGATATCATCAAATATAGCTAATTCAGACAAGAAGTTCCAGAGCGGCAATTGCTGCTAAGATCTTGGTGCACTGAGTGAACATAAGAGAGGAGGTAAGCTCCACCCTCATAAAAAGCTGGCTGCCTTCCTGGACACCCATGGATATTCCTCACCTTCTACTATTACAAGGTCTACACAGAGTAGGTGTTCTTTGAATGTATCCATGGCTTTAACTGGATTCTCATTAATACCAGTCTCAGAAAACTCTTGGTTGGGAATTGCTAGCAATTACATATCTAAAAATTTCTCAGTAGGGAAGAGCAGTGTAACAATATTACTTAATCAGAAGCTACCAGTGATCTGGCTGTGACTGAGTTTGCAGAAGTCCTGGCATCTCATCCATTCCTGGGCCTGCTAGATTAAACAAATGACTGAAAGTCTGATGCTCTGAATGCAAACTCCATGGTCAGCCAGTTACTCTGCTGCAGGCCCAGATAAATCTCCAGAGCTCTGTTTCCCTTCCTTCAAAATAACATTCTCCTTCACCTCTCATTTCTCGTGCTGAGTGGAGAAAGTGATATCTTTACGACCCTGTGAGGCAATGCATGATTTAGAATAGCCAAGTAAAGGGAGCCATAAACAACGGTTGTGATGCAGAGCACTTGCCACCTTCTAATTTATGTCCTCTCCATCTGACTTCAGACGGAAAAGGAAAAGTTGTTGTGTATTTGCAGGAACAATATTTTTACGGCTCAGCTTTATCAAGTTAGATTTTGAGTCTGTTTAACATAAATTTCTCAGAGTTAAACCTTAATTCCATCTAAAATTTCTATCGTAGAAGTATAAATTAAGTGAAAGTTGGCTAAGGCAAATATTTCAGTAAAATTATCTATATAGTAGCCTCTGTTGAGGCTTTGGGTCCACTAGGCTGAACATGCCCAGAAGAAGGTGGGTAGGCCCTCTTCTTGTTCCTCAGACTCTGCTAAACCAGGCTCTGTTGACCCTCCAATCTCTTCATATTATGGGATACTTCTTATTCTAGACTTTCCCTTCTTCCTGCCACTATTGTGCATGTTGAGCATACTGTCTTTGTTTGCGTCATCTTCCCAAAAGCAGACTCTGAAATGGGTATTTGGAGGAAGATTAATTTGGACATATGCAGGAAGCACTGTGAGGGAGAGAGGAAGTGAGAAGGGAGGATGCCGACGAAGGGGGCATTTGAGAGAGGGTTACCTTTGTGAACAACTGAGGCCCATTCCCACTGAGGATCCTCTGAGATACTGTGTGCAACACACCTCAGAATTGAGGGTCAAGGAATAGGGGTATTTATCTGCAAACTCCTATATGTCTTTGGCTAAGGGCTGCTTGCAGGGGTGTTAACTCCCTGACACTTCCAGCCTGTCCTGTGGTAGGCTGAGCATTCTCTTGTGGCCAGAGAAAGCCCTCACGCAGGGTCTCAGGTGTTTGCAGTTGAAAGTCACTGTAGATGTGCAGATGACAATACGGGAACTGTCCATTGAAGGTGCAGGTGACCTCCCGAGTGGGTCAAGGGAATAAGCATGGGGCACCAATGGTGGCTGCAACACTATACTCTGCTTCTTTTCTCTCTGCTCAATTCCATCTTCCACCCCAACACCAAGCCCGTGCTTAGCTTGCCTTCCAAATCTCATTCCAATGAGCTCAGCTCCATCTAGCAACATTCCCTATTGTCTCACACTGCCCAAGCTCACATGTTCAGACTCAGGTTTAATTACCTGCTTTGCCTTTGTAGACATTTACTTTGTGACCTTTTGATAGAATTTGGGTATATTGTTCCCCCAAAGCTCATGTGGAAACCTAATCCCCAATGTGGCAGTGTTGGGAGCTGTTTGAGTCATAGGGAGTGGATTTCTCATGAATAGATTAATACCCTCCTTGGGGTGGGGAGGAAGAGTATAGAGAGTGACTGAGTTCTTGCTCTATTAGTTCCTGAGATAGCTGGTTGTTTAAAAAGACCCTGGCACCTCCCCCCTCTCTCTCTTGCTTCCTCTAGCCATGTGATCCTGCACCAACTGGCTACCTGCCGTTTTTCACCATGAGTCAGCCTGAGGTCCGAACCAGATGCAGCTGTCCCAGAATCATGAGCCAAGTAAATGTCTGTTCTTTATAAATTACCCAGTCTCAGGTATTCTGTTATGAGTGACAGAAACAGATGAATACACCCCTGGAAAAAATTAATGTGTGGATATGACTGGTAATGGATAATGTTTGGGGGAGCCGGAGTAATAGATGTGACTGTGGGTAGGAATAGCAGAAGTTGAAACTGGAAAATGAAACTAAGATCAAATCATGAGGCCTTGGAAACCTTCTTAAGGAATGTGAGCAGCACCATATATTTCATTATGAAGTAAGGATTTTTAAGTAGTATGATCAGATAGGCATTGGAGATAGATAACCCCAGTGTGTGTGTGTGTGTGTGTGTGTGTGTGTGTGTGTTTAAGTGTTTAAAGCCCTCCAGGTGATTCTGATGTGGCCCCTGGTGTGAGATCCATCAACACACAGGATGGATGGGAGGGGAAGTTATTGAGAGGCAGACACCAGTGAGGGGCTATGATGGTTAGTTTCTTGTGTCAACTTGACTAAAGTACCCAGTTATTCAATCAAACACTACAAGTGTTACTGTGAAGGTATTTTGTATGCATGATTAACATCTACAATCAGTTGACTTTAAGTAAAGGAGAGTATCCTCCATAATCTGGGTGGGCCTGACCCAATCAACTAAAAGACCTTAAGAGCACAGTGAGGTTTCCTTGAGGAAAAAGAAATTCTGCCTGTGGACAATAGCACAGCTTTCTAGTCTGCTGGTCTGCTTTATGGATTTTGGACTTTACAGTCCCCACAACCATGTAAGCCAATTCCTTGAAATGAATCTCTTAGTGTCTGTCTGTCTGTCTGTCTATCTATCTATCTATCTATCTATCTATCTATCTATCTATCTATCTATCTATCCATCCATCCATCTATCTAGTCTGTCTATTTATCTCCTATCAGTTCTGGTAGAACCCAGACTGACACAGGCCATTGACAAAGTTCAGATTAAAGATGATGAAAATTTATCTGGGACTGTAGAAACTCAGATGGAAATTGTGCTTGAGACATTTCTGAGATGGAATCTATAGAGTTAGAGGTGAGGCTTAAGGTAAGTTTGAGAAATAGAAAAAAAAAATTTAGGCTAAGATTTATAACCCTGGAGATTGCATGGATCTTAATGCTATAGATGGAGATGAAGAACTCAGGAACCATAAAAGTTTGGGGAGGGAGAGAAGCCAGTTATTTTAGGATATGGTAAATTTGAGGTGCTTGAGAAACTTTGCTTTGCTATGTGTCCACCTGCCATTTAAAAATGAGCTTTATTTTCAGTGAGTGGTCTAGGCAGGAGAAAAGAATATGCATGATTTTAGAAGTAATGTTCTCTCTTCCTTGAATTATTTCCATTTCCTTTTAGTCTATTTCTGTTTGTTCATCTCTCTTGTTCTTCATTTTTTTTCAAATATTGTTTTCCTCAAATATCTGGTGGTCCTTGGAGGTCAGTTCACATTCAGACAGAGGCTATATCCACTGCATATGCTCTGTATAACTACAGGGAATGAAGGCACATTGACAAGTATACCCAAGACAGTTCTTTAATGTAGATAGTACCCAGAGTCTTTTCTTTTCTTCCAAATTTTATTTTGTTTTGTCAATATACAATGTGGTTGATTATTGTGGCCAATTACCGAAATGTCCCTCCCTCCTCTCTCCCCCCGTCCCTCCCAACAATGTCCTTTCTGTTTGCTTGTCGTATCAACTATAAGGAATTGTAATTGTTATGTCTTCGTCCCTCCCCCCCTGTTTTTTTTTTGTATTTATTTATTTATTTTTAGCTCCCACCAATAAGTGAGAACATGTGATATTTCTCTTTCTGTTCCTGACTTGTGTCACTTAATATAATTCTCTCTAGGTCCATTCATGTTGTTGCAAATAACAGTATTTCATTCTTTTTTATAGCAGAGGAGTATTCTATTGTGTAGATATACCACATTTTCCATATCCACTCATCTGATGATGGACATTT
>NW_007728768.1:38047-39458 GCF_000696425.1 Galeopterus variegatus | reverse complement strand
AATCCAAGAGCATGGGATATCTTTCCGTCTTCTTGTATCCTCTCTAATTTCTCTCAGCAGTCGTTTGTACTTCTCGTTATAGAGATTCTTCACATCCTTGGTGAATTCAATTCCTAAGTATTTTACTTTTTTTGTTGGCTATTGTAAATAGGCAAGCTTTCTTGATTTCTCTTTCTGCATGTTCACTATTGGACAATAAAAATGCTACTGATTTTTGTGTGTTGATTTTGTATCCTGCTACTTTGCTGAAATCATTTATCAACTCCAAGTTTTTTTGTAGAGGCTTTAGGCTGTTCGATATATAGGTTCTTGTCATCTGAAAAGAGGGACAGTTTGACTTCATCTTTTCCAATCTGGATGCCCTTTATTTCCTTCTCTTCTCTGATTGCCCTGGCTAGTACTTCCAACACTATGTTGAATAGGAGTGCTGAGAGTGGGCATCCTTGTCTGGTTCCTGGTTCCATTCAGGATGATATTGGCAGTGGATTTATTATATATGGCTTTAATTATGTTGAGATACTTTCCATCTGTACCTAACTTATAGAGGGTCTTTNATTTATTGATTTGCATATGTTGAACAAATCTTGCATCCCTGGGATGAATCCCACTTGATCATTGTGAATAATTTTATGTATGTGTTGCTGTATTCTGTTAGCTAGTATTTTATTGAGGATTTTTGCTTCTATATTCATCAAGAATATCAGCCTTTAGTTTTCTTTTTTAGTTGTATCTTTACCAGGTTTTGGTATCAGGATGATGTATGCTTCATAGAATGAGTTTGGGAGATTTGCCTCTGTTTCAATCTTTATTAATAGTTTGTAAGAAACTGGTGTCAATTCCTCTTTGAATGTTTGGTAAAATTCTGTGAATCCATCTGGTCCTGGGATTTTCTTTGTTGGGAGTCTTCTGATAACACGTTCAATCTCCTTTATTGTTATTGGTCTGTTCAGATTTTCTGCCCCTTCTTGGCTCAGTTTTGGTAGCTGTGTGTGTCCAGAAATTTATCCATTTCCTCCTGATATTTAAATTTGTTGGCAAATAGTTGTTTATAGTAGTCTTGAATGATTCCTTGTATTTCAGATGTATCAGTTGTAATATCACCTTTTTCATTTCTAATTTTTGTTATTTGGATCTTCTCTCTTCTTTTTTCAGTTAGCCACGCTAATGGTTTGCCAATTTTATTTATCTTTTCAAGAAACCAACTTTTTGATTCGTTGGTCTTTTGTATTGGTTTTTTTTTTTTTGTGGTTTCAATTTCATTAAGTTCTTCTCTGATCTTAATGATTTCTTTCCTTCTGCTAGCTTTGGGTTTGGATTGTTCTTGTTTTTCTAGTTCTTTAAGGTGAAGTATTAGGTTGTTCACTTGCCAGCTTTCCATTTTTCTGAGGTAGGCATTTAATGCAATAAATTT
>NW_007728768.1:27614-37666 GCF_000696425.1 Galeopterus variegatus | reverse complement strand
AATCCTAGCATTTTATTGATTATTGTTTGGATGTCTTAGGTGTCTTTTGTTCCTTTCTTTCCGATTTAGTGTTTGTTTTCTGTATTTGTTGGTTCTTTGGGTTGTACATAGCCTTTTTTTGTTTGTTTTCTCTTCATAGATGCCATTTTTATTATACTAGGGGGTTTTAATTTTTCTTGGGTTTTTATGGCAGTGGTAGTTATTTTTCAGGTACCAAACCCAGTATTCCCTTGAGAATTTCTTGTAAGGTTTGTCGTGTGGTAGTGATCTCCCTCAGTTTTTGTCTGATGAATATACTATTTGCCCTTCATTTTGGAAGGATAGCCTTATGGGGTAGAGTATTCTTGGCTGGCAATCTCTGTCTTTCAGTATTTTGAACATATCATCCCATTCCTTTCTGGCTTTTAGGGTTTGTGATGAAAAGCCTGATGTTAGTCTGATTGGGGCTCCTGTACATGTAATTTGATGCTTCTCTCTTGCAGCTTTTAAGATTCTCTCTTTGTCTTTTAGTTTTGCCAATTTGACTATAACATATCTTGGAGAAGACCTTTTTGGGTTGAATATGGTTGGGGATCTTTGAGCTTCCTGAATCTAAAGATCTGAGTCTTTTCCAATTCCTGGGAAGTTTTCTGCCACTATGTTGTTGAATATGTTTTCAATGCAATCTCCTTTTTCCTCCCCTTCTAGAATACCCATGACTCAGATATTTGAGTGCTTAAGGTTGTCCAATATCTTTCTCAGAGTTTCTTCAATGCCTTTAATTCTTTTTTCCTTTTTTGTCTGCCTGTGTAATTTCAAACAGCCCATCTTCAAGGTCAGAAGTTCTGTCTTCTACTTCTGCAAGCCTGCTGATTAAACTCTCTGTTGTGTTTTTTATTTCCTTGAATGAATTCTTCAGTTCAGCAAGCTCTGCTAAGTTGTTTTTCAGGGCATTGATTTCCTTGTATGTTTCTTCTTTCAGATCCTCTATACTTTTCCTTGTTTCATCATGTTGTCTAGCTGAGTTTTCTTGTATCTCATTCAGTTTCCTTAGAATTATCACTCAAAATTCCTTGTCAGACATTTCAAGGGCTTCTTGTTCTATAGGATCTTGAACTAGAGAGTTATTACCCTTTGGTGGTGTACTTTCTTGATTTTTCATATTTCTGCTATTTTTCCTTTGATGTTTAATCATTGTGGCAGGGGGTTTCACAGTCCACTTATTTGACATTATTTTCTGGTTAGGATGTTGCTGGGGTTGCCAATTTGGTATGGTTTCCTCAGTGTCTGCTCAGTGGGCCACTAGTGCATTGTGTGTGGTGGCCTTTGGTCTTGGGCCTCTCTGGGGAGCCACCTCTCTGGTCAGCATGCCCTGGGTCGGGCTGCTGGCTCACGAGGTGGCACTGCAGGGCTTGTGGTCTCTGTGGAGCTTCTGCCTCCCCTGCTGGATGTCTCTGTGCTCTGCACACACTGGGCCGGGCTGGGGATGGAGACGGGTGGCAGAGGTGAGGCCTACCTGCTGGGTCGTGCAGTATCACCACAGCGCATGTGGTCTCTGCGGAGCTTCTGCCTCCCCTGCTGGACGTCTCCCTGCTCTGTGTGCACTCATATCCAGAGTCTTTTCTACTCTTTAAATTAGTTGGCTCTCTTCTTGAACCCTCAAAGATGGCTGCCCTGATATTTTAAGTTTCTTGTTCCTAGCTCCTTTTTCCATAAATCCAATCCTGTCAGCTTGGCTTCTTCCAAGGTTTCACATTTTTTAGTTTATTTCTAGTTTCCTGTCTTGATTTCCTTTCTTTTGTAATGGTTTAATTTTTTTTTTTTTGTATATTAAAGTATGTATTTTTCTATCTGTGGTACCTTGGAAGGGAGGTGTGGTGGATATTGTGCATTTGCCTCTCCAGAACCATGTTCCACTGAACTCTGCACTGCTCTGTGCTCTAGTAGCTGGTCTGTACGGGGCATCAGTGGGGCCTCTTGCCCTTTGTTCTGATTGAGTTCAGCCAACAGGAGGCACTGGCCAGATATTGGAGGGCAGGACAAGAGAGAAAGGTTAGGTAAGGTTAAGTTTTGGTAAGGGCTTCATTCCTCTACTCATGGTCACTAGTGATTCTCTTCTATGGCCACGGGTCTCACTGGCTTCTGGTAACTGCTTCCTTCCCTAGCCCATTCAATTCTGGGGGTGGTAGTGGCTTGCTGTTTTTGCTAACACTGGGATGCTTCCCCAATCCTTGTTGTTTTCTCTTAATCTTGCCTATACCTTGCAAATAGTCTCTTAATTAATGGACTATTAATTGTCTTTTAAATCATGGCTTTTGAGAGATCTTTTTAATTCCTGCCAGGATCCAGACCCATTGGGAGTGGGGAAAGATGCATGAATTAGAAGCCCAGTGAAAGACATTGGGGGTAAGGAGGTTTTCAATGCTTATTATTCAACTTGCAATGACCGATTCTTCCATTTGTTCATTGTTAAGGCGCAATATAAAAGTTAAAACTCCAGTGCTGGAATCAGATTGCTTGGGTCTAAATACACAATTACTAGCTGTGCATCCTTGGCAATTTACTTAACCATTTTGAGCTTTAGTTTTTTCATTTGCTAAATAGAGATCAAAATAGTACCTACCTCATTGGGGCTGTTGTGAAGATTAAATGAGTTAATGTAAGTGAAATGCTCACAATAGCTCAGTAAGGGTTTACTAAATGTTAGCTGCTACCATTATAGTGGTTATCATTATTATTATCTTTTATTCTCATTCTTTTATCCAACATGTAAGAGGCAGCAGGACTCAGCATGGTATATAGAGCTAAATGGACTATGTTCTTTACAGCAGACTGCTTCTGTGGTCCCCTGTAGGAATTTATTTAGCTGAACAGATAGAAACTGAACACTTCAATCAATTCTGAGAAGTCCCTAGATTCATTCCACTTATTGGATCCAGTGTGTTAGTTCCCATGCCTGGATTCTTGAATCTTTTCTCCCCTTTCTCCTTTCCAACCCTCTCCAACCAGGCAGAAGACTAAGTTATGCTCTCCATCCCAGGAAAGGGAAACAAGGTGCTATGGTCTGAATGTTTGTTTCCTCCAAAGCTCATGTGGAAGCTTGATCCCCACAGTGGCAGTGTTTAAAGCTGGGACCATTGGAAGGTGATTAGATCATGAGGGCTATGCCCTCATGAATGGATTAATTTATTTATGAGTTAATGGAGTGGGTTAGTATGGGAGTGTCACTGATGGCTTTATAAGGAGCGCAAGTGAGCACATTCACACGCTCATGTTCTTGCCCCCTCACCATGTGCACCACCTTGAGACTCTTAAGAGTTCCCACCAGGAAGAAAGACCTCACCAGATGCACCCCTGGACCTTGGGCTTCCCAGCCTCCAAAACTGTAAGAGATAAATTTCTTTTCTTTATAGATTACTCAGTTTCAGGCATTCTGTTATAAGGGACAGAAAATGGATTAAAACACAGGATTTTTGTTGCCCAAACTTGAGTGCGTGAGCACATGGATGAGGGAGAGATCTATCCTCTGTATCTGGTGTCTATGCCTGTTTTCCCAGGCTCATTCTATACTTGGTTTTATGCCTGATTGAGATGGAAAAACTAGGGGTTTTACAGTTTTCAGATCTTCAGCTAACATATTCTGGAGACTTTGCAAACAAGACACCATACAATGTGAATCATAGTTACTCCTCAATGACGTTAACAGAATAAGAATCCTACTTTGTCAAGGTTCTTTTGCTTGTAAGTAATAGAAACCCACTTAAATTTGTTTCTGCCAAAAGGAGGAATTTATTATGAGAATACAGGGATAATCACAGAGCTCAAGGGCAAGAAGTGGAGCCAAGCCACTTTGTGAATTGGAACCATGATAGAAAGCTATAACAGCAAGTTGAGCCTGTCTGCCTCACTTCTTGTTCTCTCCCGATGTAGAGTCTTCACTCTTTATCATTTGCAAGCTGGCTTCTCTCCATGCATGGTAGATAATGACTGGCCTGCAGTTGCTACATTTGCCTGTCTCCCTTCTAGCCACAGGAAGAGACTAACCAGCAACTCAGAATCCTTGAACATTTCAAGGAGAGAGATTGTGATTGGTTCGGCTTGGTGGTGATATCTATCTTTGATCCAGTCGGCTGTGACCTGAGGCTCAGGGTCATATAACACAAACATGGTTGTCAGGATCCCATCCCTGTAGATGGAGGAAGCAGTTCTCAGGAAAAAAAAATGGAGTTAATTTTGGGATAGGCAGACATCCTTAAAAGTCTCTCCCTCACCTTTATTTTCCTTTTTCCTATATTTTTTCCTGTTTTCTCATGGTAGAAACAAATTTGTCTCATGTGATTAAAAAAATAAGAAGCCCCTTTTTACAATTTCTTCATGTTATTATATTCACTGAACTCGACTCATAAATTAGATCTTAAGTTGCAAAACATCATGATCTTGGAAATTTTTGGAACTAAAGACTCTAGACCTTAGGGGTTCCTAGCAATTTAAAGCCAAACTTTGTGGTCATAAGTTTGGGTATTTAGTATATATTGCAAATACTATTGTGCTTTGTGAATAGTCAAATTATCTTAGATTTTATTCTCTCTTGCAAGCTAGCTTGAGGGAATGTATTTGGAGTTATTGATGTCCTGTGGTCTAAAGAGAGAAGCCAGGCTCCCAGTTCTATTGCAATTGCCCCCTTGTCCAGGATGTTGTAACTCATTAGTGTACTGATTGTAGTTTGTTCTTATGAATTGGCACCATGAACACAGCCTGGCCAAAAGAATAGAATGAGTATTTCTCAGCAGTGAGAATAGTGGTAGCAATAGCAGGGAAGAGAGAAGAAGGCCTATATGAAGCACTAAATGCTTGGCAGTATGCTGCAGGATACTGCAACATACCCATCTCTTTACGTGTGTGTATGAAGGAATGGGTAATGACCATTGGGCAGAAGCCTTGGCAATTTGAGGATTTGTGTGTTGGTGAGGACCTTAAGAGAGTGCTTGGACCTCAAGAGAAATGACACAAGTTTCCAGGTATGGTCTCCCCTTCTTTCCAGTTTGGCCTATTTTCACTTTGTGTTTCTAAAGAGCATCATGCTCTTGTCACTTTGCTCAGTGTCAAGCCCAGAGCATCAGTGTAATGATGGAAGCGTAATTTCTTCCAGAAGACTGAAAAAAGAAGGCCTAGAGCATGAGAAGGATGAGGCTCTGTTGCCTTATAATAGTCAAGTTGGACATCAGGGGCAGGCCGATTAAACATTTTGGACAGGAAGACAAAAAAAAACATTGTGGGTAGAAAGACAAACTGCTGCAAGTTTGTATTAGTCTGCTCCTGTTGCTTGTAACAGAATACCTGAAACTGGGTAATTTATAAAGAAATTTATTTCTTACAGTTTGGGAGGCTGAGAAGTCCACAGTCCAGGGGCATATCAGGTGAGGGCCTTCTTCTTGGTAGGGGCTCTGTACAGCAACACAGAGCATCACATTGTGAGGATGGCAATAGCAAGAGAGCTAACAATCTCACTCGCTCTCTTTATAAAGCAACCAGTCCACGTCCATGACAACCAATTAAACCATCGACCCATTACTCCATCAATGGATTAATTCATTCATGAGGGCACGGTCCTCATGATCCAATCACCTCTTAAAGGCCCCACCTTTCAAATACCATAATTGGATTTCCCACCCTCTTAACACTGTAACAATAAGGATCAAGTTTCCAATGTATGAACTTTCGGGGGACACATTTGACCTATAGCAGAGCTCTTTGTGGGGAACCTTTCAGCTTAGAAGTTTATTGTTCACAGGACTCATCTCCTATCTAGCACATTTAACACTGATAGCATTTAGATACCATGCACTCAATGGACATTTTATCTTCTGCCTTTTCTTATTTGTTTTTATTGTTGAAATAACAAGCTTTGAAAATATCATTGATGTCAGAGGCATATGCCTTGACCTTCACCACTGGTTCCTGGAAACCCACAGGGAAAGCAGACAGCATAGTGAGCAAGGGCTTGATCCAAAGAAAGATTTTAATTTATTTTTTATGGAACACAAATTGTGAAATGGACACCATTAGATGTATGAGTAGATGTCACTGACACTTAGTGAGCTTAACCACATACCTTCTTACTGGTTATGCACAGAAAGTCACCACCCAGAACATTTAAGATAATAAGCCATGAGAAGCAATAAAGTAATGAAATCTACTTTTTCCACTAATTCTCCAACCCTGTTTTTCCTTCATAGTGGGTTGAGTAGGGAAGTAGTTTTTATTAGATTGAGTTATTCATTCTTTAAACAAATGTTTATTGAGCACCTACTGTCGGCAAAGGATTATCCTAGGCCTTGTGTAAGTGAGCACTGGCACATGCACTGGTTTAAAAAGGAATGGATGGCATTACAAGTAAAGGAGTGAGCACAGAGATTCCTATTTCTTTCTCCCTGACTTTGTCTTGTGCTGATTCTTTTTCTTCACTCATCTGAAAGGACATACTGGTAACTTGACAGCTTGTGACATTTCTCCCTGATCCCCTTATTATTTCTGTAGCAAAGAAGCTCTTAGAACTTGTGTGAGTGGAGAGTGGCTGGAGCCTCCTCACCGATAACATTCCCCTAAGTCCTGGGTGTAACTGAATGAGAAAATGCCACTTTAGTCCAGGAAGTGTTTGTATTGATTTTGGTGCACCTACATCTACTTCAGCAATACTTTATTCTCCAGAGCACAGGCTTTCAGGAAACTCAACTGTGGGAGATGCCATAATGTGCTGATCCCCTTTCAGGAATGAAGCCCTTGCTCCCCCAGTGGCTGGACCTCAGCTCTCAGCCTCTCTGGAGATTGTCTCCGCTGAAGAAAACTGCCTTGCCCAAGATTTCACCTCCTTCCAGGGGAAGTCTGCATCCAATGACTGATCAGTGCACAGACATGAAGGCCCGGCCCCCTTGTCCTAACTTGAGATAACTCTGAAGGGCCATCCCAGGTCCAGAGGTACCTGTGAGGTTAGCTGCACCCTCTTTGGGCTTGCAGAACAGCCCAGCTTCTTCTTCTGCCCACTCTTGTTTCTTTCCCCTCTGTTCTTCAAGACCAGTATCAGAAAGTAGATGATGGAGTCAGAGGAGAAAAGTTGAACACATGTACCATGTTTATGAGAACAGGATGCTGGAAAAGTCAAGGCTGCCTCCCATTTGCTCATCTTTCCATGACTGGTGTCTAGCACAGTGTCTGTGTCAGAGTTGGTGCTCATTACATGCTTGTAGTATGAATGAATAAATGTCCTGAGACAGTAGGCAAGTAAATGTATGAGGCCTACAGGGGAAAGGAGAAAACATACTTATACAGTTGGGGTTGATTTGGAAAGGCTTCATGGGCTTTGAGATGGGCACAGATGGGAATGAAAGATTGGAATGGGAGAGAACCATATTCTAGGCAGAAGGAGCTAGAGGGGAAAAGACAGAGAGGCTGAAATTGAGGATGGAAAAAGGAAAAAGGTTTATAGGTGTGTTACCAACAGACCAGGTTCGGCTTGCCCTCTTGCACTAAAGAAATGACCTGAAAGTCCAAAAGTTGGTGCAAGGATTGGAAGGTTTATTCAGATTACTGCTACTCAACTAAATGTCTAACCAAGCAAACAAACAAAGAGAAAAGAGGAGCAGTGGGGTCCAGTTTATCCTAGTCCCAATTGGCGTGGCCAACCCATTCCACTGACACAGTAATTGATAAAAGCAGTTTTCCCCATTGTTGTACACACAAAGAAGAAAAGTACCGACTAAATTTAAATCAGAGAAACAAAGCATAGCCAAGAGCCCTCCAGGATGCACCTACACAGTAGCGGATACAATCTAACAAAACAACAGAAGAGGGCTCAGAAAATCAGAGAAAGGTAGAGAGAATTTTAGGGGCTTCTGGACTTCCAGGCACTGCACAGCGTGGGACTGAATCCCCACCACTTTCATGAATTCCCTGTCAAGGGGAGCCTGCTCAAGCAAGGTCTTCATGGTGCAGGACTGGCCTTCCCACCTCTGCTAGTCACCTATCAGGGCAAGCCATTGCTGGCTAGAGGGAGCAGCTTCTCACAGGTTGAGAGGAGTTTAAGCTGTAGTTGTCCAGCAGTCACTTTAAAGAGGAAGAAAAGGGGGAAAAGGAGAGTAAAAGAGAATAAAGCATTGCCTTGTCGGAATTTAATCTGGAGACTCCAGGAGAGACTTACCAGCAGCAGAGACATGGGAGCAAAATAGTTCCAGTGGCCACTTGCCTCTTGAAGCTGGAGTCTTCTCTGGTGCTCAAAGCTTTCCAATTTTTGCCAGCGACTAAATTAGGCTCTTGGATTCCAAAGTCGTAGAAATGAACAATGTACCAAGCAATAAAGCAAGCAATGCTTTATTAAAAGAGGAGATAGACTTATGCGTAAGAGGGGTAGTGACAGGATAGCCAGCCCCCCGAGGGGAGCTGTTCAGAGTCTTTCAGACGAGATCGGGCACGTTCAGGGTGTAGTAGACAGTTCAGGGTCTTTCATAGGGAAAGGAGTTAAGGGGTACAGGCCAGCCTCATTAGAGGTGGTCCATACTGTTCTTCCTGGTTGTGTCATGGGTGCATGCTCAGTAGGTCCAAGATGGTGGTGGGGTTCATCATTGTCATCCCAGGAGGGTCATTGTAGCAATCACCTTGATGCTTTGTGTGCAGGTGGAAATTCCTAAAGGGGTCTTAAGGTTAATCCGTAACTTTCACAGTTATGGTACACAAACCTTGGGGAGGGGCTTTGCAACTCAGTAAATAGCTGTTTCCTCTCTTATCTCAGTCTATTTTATTAGGATGGCCCATGGGGTAATCATTTGCCCTGGCTGGGGGTGGGGGGGTCTCATAATTGAGGAATGGAAAAGTAACAAAGTGTCCTCTGCAGGGAAAATGGAGTCAGTTTGGATCACAGGCATAGCCTTACTCTGTTTCAGGAGAACAAGTCCTGAGTTGGTGACAAAGGAAAGAGAAAGACCTAAAGATAAGGTGGGACTAGTTAACAGAGTCCTTGAAGGTACCGTCAGCCATGATCTGTGAATCAGTGAGGAACCATCCAGGGCTCTTAAAGAGAGGGCAGAAAGTGATATTTTACAAATGGACTTATCTTGCTTTGCAGGATTTGTGTTTTGTAGTTATCATTCTTGTCACCATCACTATCACCACCTCAATTAATATTTAATTCTCAAAGTATAAAAAACAGTAGTCAAATTCTCTGTTAAATTTGATGAATTGGCCACATGCATTTACCTCGTCTTCCTCCCAACACCAAAATGATGTGATAGAATAAAAATGCATAAACTTATGGTGATGGAGAATGATAGAAAGGGCTGGGAACAGGTGAGATATTTCCACAAATTTTTGGCAGAAAGAAAATACATGCAAGTGTTCACACAATGAAACAGGTAAAGAATGCCATAGCCCATAGTATGCATGAAGGGGCCACAGTTAAGGAGGGCACAGCCTGTCTTGCTAAATTACAGATATAATGGAAGGTGATGGGGTGGGGGAGAGATATGAGGATTAATTGGAAGCCTGAATATGAAACAGAAAATCACTCATCCATCATGAATGCAGTGCATGCAGTATATCTACCCCTCAAGCAAAACATTAGAGAATTCTTCTCAAAATGAATGTGCCTGGATAAAAAATTTCTACATTCTGGCATGTAATGGTTGTGTAGTCAACAATATCCAAATATGCAGAACTCTTATTATTATTTATCCCCCCCCCCCAGTGGGCATTTAGGGAAAGTCTCCATTATGAAAAAGAGAATCTTAGATAAACAGGAAAAAAAAAAGTAATTTCAGAGGCAAGAGATTAACTTAAGGAAGAAAAGAGAGAAAATCAGAAGAAATAAAGTAAATGTTGTATTAATAAAACAAGTACATTCCAGGCCCTGCCCCACTGCCCCGAAGTGGCACTGCAGAGTTAAGCCCACCAGTGCCAGCCAGCCAGTGGAACTGTGTGGCTCCACATGCCCCCCCCCACTGCCTTGGACCCAGGCGGGGGGGGGGGGGGCCCCAGGCCCCCCCCCAACCCCCCCAACCAGTACTGTGCGGGTAAGCCCGCCAGCG
>NW_007728768.1:0-27604 GCF_000696425.1 Galeopterus variegatus | reverse complement strand
GTGGGCATTTAGGGAAAGTATCCATTATGAAAAAGAGAATCTTAGATAAACAGGAAAAAAAAAAGTAATTTCAGAGGCAAGAGATTAACTTAAGGAAGAAAAGAGAGAAAATCAGAAGAAATAAAGTAAATGTTGTATTAATAAAACAAGTACATTCCAGGCCCTGCCCCACTGCCCCGAAGGGGCACTGCAGAGTTAAGCCCACCAGTGCCAGCCAGCCTGTGGAACCACGTGGCCCCTCATCCTGCCTCAGACCCAGGGGAGAGCACCAGCCTATGGATCCAACCTACCAAGTTTGGCCCAGCAGAACTCCATGCATTAGGGGCTCATTCTACACCCACAGAGTCTCGAATGGGAACCAAGTTGGTTTAACATAACCACCACCACACCTACTGTCAAGTAAGACAGTTCACCCCCCACAGTAGCAACCAAGGCCACTCCACAGCCAACCTCGGTGTAATAGAAGAAGCAAACCCCCTACCAAATGACCAAGCATCAGTGAAAAAACACTAGAAGTACAAACAATAAAGAAGAAATGACACCACCGAAAGGATACAGTAATGCCCCAAAGTCAGAGTCCATGGAACAGGGAATCCTTGAAATGTACGAAGAAGAGTTTTGACAAATAATCTTAAGAAAACTTGAAGAAATAAAGGAATACTCAATTAGAGAACACAATGAAACAAGAAAAAAAATCCAGAACATGAAGGACGAAATCTACAAAGAGATTAATACCATAAAAAGGAGTATAGCAGAACTTCTAGAAATGAAAGACTCACTCAACGAAATAAAAAACATGACTGAGAGCTTGAGCAGCAGGATAGAGCAAGTAGAAGAAAGAATTTCAGAGCTTGAAGATGGTCTTTTTGAAATAACTCAGAGAGGCAAAAAAAAAAAAAAGAAAAAAATTAAAAATAATGAGGAAAACCTAAGAGAGATAGCAGACAATCTCAAGCACTGTAACATCTGAATTATGGGTATTCCTGAAGGACAGGAGAAGGGAAAATGTATTGAAAACCTACTCAAGGAAATAGCAACAGAAAGCTTCCCAGGTGTAGGGACAGATACAGACCTTTAGATCCAGGAAGCTCAAAGGTCTCCAAACAGATTCAACCCAAAAAGATCCTCCCCAAGACATATAGTTAAATTTGCAAAGCTCAAAGATAAAGAGAGAATTCTACAAGCAGCAAGAGAAAAGCATCAGGTCACTTATAGGGGAACCCCCATCAAACTAACAGCAGACTTAACCAAAACCCTACAGGCCAGAAGAAAGTGGAATGATGTATTCACAATACTAAAAGAAAAAACTGCCAGCCAAGAATTCTTTACCTGGCAAGGTTCTCTTCAGAAATGAGGGAGAAATAGTGTATTTCCCAGACAAAAAAAAGTTGTGGGAGTTCACCACCACAGGACCAGCCTTGCAAGAAATTCTCAAGGAAGTCATTCATCTGGATTCTGAATAATGGTGACCATCATCACGAATACACAAGAAAGAGCAAAATCCACATTTAAAACAAGAATGCCAGCAAGAAAGAGAAAGAAGCTAAACCATCCCACCTTAAATCCCAAACTCACATTGAAGATGAGAAACAAAAGAGAAAATAATGATTGAAAGATATTTAAACCACCTAAATAGGAATTAAATGACAGGAATTAAGCAACACTTGTCAATAACTACTCTAAATGTGAATGGACTAACTCCCCATTCAAAAGACACAGACTAACTGACTGGATTAAAAAGCTAGACCCAAGTATATGCTGTCTTCAAGAGACCCTCCTCACCTGTAAAGATACTCATAGACTAAAAGTGAAGGGATGGAAAAAGATATACCATGCAAATGGAAACCAAAAAGAAGCAGGAGTAGCTATTCTTATATCAGACAAAATAGGCTTTAAACTAAAAACATTAAAAAAGACAAAGAAGGCCATTATATAATGATAAAGGGAACTATCCAGGTAGAAGACATAACAATCATAAACATGTATTCACCCTATACCAGAGCACCCAGATATATCAAGCAAACACTCTTAGACCTATAGAAGGAGATAGGTCCTAATACATCAATAATGGGTGATCTGAACACCCCTCTCTCAGTATGGGACAGGACTTCCAGGTAACAAGTCAAGAAAGAGACACAGGATTTAATCTACACCCTAGACCAACTGGACTTGGCAGACATATACAGAACATTTAACCCAACAGCTAAAGAATACACTTTCTTCTCATCAGCACACAGTACATTCTCCAAGATAGACTGCATACTAGGTTACAAATCTAGTCTTAGCAAATTAAAAAAAAATTGAAATCATTCCACCAATCTTTTCAGACCACTATGGACTAAAACTGGAGATAAACAATAAGCAAATTGTTGGAAGATATACAAATACATGAAAAATAAATAATAGGCTCCTGAATGACCTATGGTTCCAAGAAGAAATTAAACAGGAAATCAAAAAATTTCTTGAAACTAGTGAAAATAAAGATACATCATACCAAAACTGTTTTTCAAGAAGATAAATAAAATAGACAAACCATTAACTAGGTTAACAAAAAAAAGAAGAGAGAAGATCCAAATAATACAAAAGAGAAATGAAAAGGGAGACATTACAACTGATATCACAGAAATACAAAGAATCATTAGAGAGTATTATAAACAACTGTATGACAATAAATATAAAAATCTGGAAGATATGGAAGAGTTTCTAGACACAGACAAACTACCAGGACAACCAAGAAGAGATAGAAAACCTGAACAGACCAATAACAAGCAAGGAGATTGAAGTGGTAATTAGCAGTCTTCCAACAAGAAAAAGTCTGGGTTCAGATGGCTTTACAGCTGTAGTCTATCAAACTTTTAAAGAGGAGTTAATACCAATTCTCATGAAACTGTTCCAAACAATTGAAACAGACTCTACTCTCCCAAACTCATTCTATGAGGCCAATGTAACTCTGATACCAAAACCAGATAAAGACACAACAAAAAAAGAAAATTATAGGCCAATATCCTTGATGGACCTAGATGCTAAAACTCTCAACAAAATATTAGCAATTAAAATACAGCAACATATTAAACAAATTATACACTATGATCAAGTGGGATTCACCCCAGGGATGCAAGGATGGTTCAACATATGAAAGTCAATAAATGTGATACATCACATCAACAAGCTCAAGGACAAAGACCAGATGATTATCTCAATAGATGCTGAAAAAGCATTTGATAAAATTCAGCATTCCTTCACGATAATGACTCTCAACAAATTACGTATAGAAGGAAAATATCTTAACACAATAAAAGCCATTTATGACAAGCCCACTGTCAGTATTACTCTGAATGGGGAAAAATTGAAGGCCTTCCCCTTAAGGACAGGAACAAGACAAGGATATCCACTCTCACCACTTCTATTCAACATAGTGCTGGAGGTACTAGATAGAGAAATCAAGCAAGAGAAAGAAATAAAGGGAATCCAGACTGGAGAAGATAAAGTCAAACTTTCCCTATTTGCAGATGACATGATTCTATATATAGAAAAACCTAAAGGCCCTATTAAAAGACTCCTAGAGCTGTTTAATAACTGTAGTAACATTGCAGGATACAAAATAAATGCCCAGAAATCAGTAGCATTCATATACTCAAATAATGAATTAACACTAAGAGAAATAAAGAAAGCCCATTTACAATTGTCACCAAAAAAATGTGATACCTAGGGATCAATTTAACCAAGGAGGTTAGAGACCTCTACAATGAGAATTACAATCCAATTCTGAAAGAAATTAAAGAAGACACAAAAAGATGGAAAGATATTCCATGCTCTTGGATTGGAAGAAATAACATTGTGAAAATGTCTATACTACCCAAAGTGATCTACAGATTCAATGCAATCCCTGTTAAAATACCAATGACATTCTTCACAGAAATAGAAAAGGCAATGTTACCTTTCATATGGAAAAACAAAAGACCCCAGATAGCCAAAGCAATCCTGAGGGGAAAAAAAAAAAGAAAGTTGGAGGTATAACTCTGCCTGACTTCAAATTATACTACAAAGCTGTTGTAACCAAAACAGCATGGTACTGGTATAAAAATAGACATTCCAACCAGTGGAGTAGAATAGAGAACCCAGAAATCACTCGTCAGGCTTATAGCCATCTGATATGAAACAAAGGCAACAAAAATTTACATTGGGGAAAAGATTGCCTCTTCAATGAGTGGTGCTGGGAAAACTGGATATCCATATGCAGAAGAATGAAACTAGACATGCATCTCTCACCATACACTAAAATCAACTCAAAATGGATTAAAACCCAGGTATAATACCCGAAACTGTAAAATTACTAAGGGAAAATATAGGTAAAACACTTCAGCAGTTAGGTCAGGGCACAAGCTTTATGAACATGAGCCCAAAAGCACAAGCAGCAAAAGAAAAAATAAACAAACAGGATTATATCAAACTAAAAAGTTTCTGCACAGCAAAAGAAATAATCAACAGAGTGAAATGACAACCTACAGAGTGGGAGAAAATTTTTGCCAACTATGCATCTGACAAGGGACTAATATCCAGAATATACACAGAACTCAAGCAATTATACAGTAAAAAAAGAATGACCCAATTAAAAAATGGGCAAAGGAGCTGAATAGACATCTTTCAAAGGAAGACATACAAATGGCAACAGATACATGAAAAATGCTCAGCATCACTAGTCATCAGGGAAATGCAAATTAAAATCACATTGAGATACCACTTCACTCCAGTTAGATTGGCTATGATCAAAAAGATGGTGAATAACAAATGCTGGTGTGGGTGTGGAGAGAAGGGAAGACTACTGCACTGTTGGTGGGACTGTAAATTAGTACAACCACTGTGGAAAACAATTTGGAGGTTTCTCAAACAATTATAGATAGATCTTCTGGGATACAACAATCCCTCTTTCAGGTATATATCCAGAGAAATGGAAATCATCATGTCGAAGAGATACCTTCACTCCCATGTTTAATGCAGCTCTGTTTACAATAGCCAACACATGGAACCAACCTAAATGTCCATTAATAGATGATTGGATAAGAGAACTGTGGTATATATACACTATGGGATACTATTCAGCCGTAAAAAAGAATGAAATACTCCCATTTGCAACAACATGGATGAACCTGGAGAAAGTTATGTTGAGTGAAGCAAGCAAAGCACAGAGGGATAAATACTGCATGTGCTCACTCATATATGGGAGCTAAGAGAGAAAGGAAGGTAGGAAAGAAAGACCACAGTGGTGCCGTGATCCAACAGAGGGAGGGAACATTCCTAGGGCTACAAATTGGAGTGGAGGAGATGGGGGAGGGAGAGGGAGGTCGCGGGATAATTGGAAGAGGACAGAGGGTACAAAAGCAATTTCTGGTAATGGGTATGTCCCCAATATGAATCTGGCCCCCACATCATGGGCAGGAGGGGGGACAATCACCTTTGCATCTCATGAATATTTGAAATAAATAACTATATAAATAAATAAAATAAATAAAACAAGTACACGATACTATAAAAAGGGAACAATCTGAGAACAAGTACAATATTTAGAAATTAAAAACATTATTTCTAAATAAAAATGTGCATGAAAGAGTTGGAAGATAAGGTAAAGAAAATCTTTCCACAAGTAGAATATACTTGTCAGGGTTCTACCAGAGAAACAGAACCAGTCAGAGATCTATCTATCTCTGTCTACCTACCTACCTACCTATCTATCATCTATATCTCAAGGAATTGGCCTATGTTATCGTGGGAGCTGACTAGGCAAATCCAAAATCTGTAATGCAAGGCATTAGGAAGAGTAGGCTGAAACTCTTCAGCAGGAGCTGGTGCTGCTGTCCACAGGTACAATTCCTTCCTCAGGTAAACGTCAGTTCTGTCTTTAAGGCCTTTCAACTAACTGGGTCAGGGCCACCCAGATTATGAAAAATAGTCTCCTTTACTTAAAGTGAGCTAACTATATATATTAACCACATCTACAAAATACTTCACAGCAACACCCAGTTTAGTGTTTGATTGAATGACTGGATCCTGTCACATAGCCAAGTTGACATATGAAACTGCCCATTAGAGATGGCAACAACAAGATAAAAGATAAGAGAGAAGATTCATTCAGGAGGTCTAACATCTTACTAATTAGACCTTTCAGATAGAGAAATGGGAGGGGAGAGGTTATGAGGCCTATGATATGAAAAGAATAACCAGTTCCAAAGCTGGAAGTTCAGAAGTACGAGTATCCACATTGAAAATGCCTATTGAGTGTCCAGTGCAAAGAATAAACAAACAAACAAACAAAACTTTCGTCTGCAGAAATCACCAAGGATACAATTGAATTCTTCAAAATTTTCAGAGGGTAGAAAATAATGCCCTACAAGGAATGAGAATCAGATTAGTCCCAGACTTTTTATTATCAACACTAGACGCTGAAGGGTAACGGATGGAGCATCACCTTCTAAGGTATGAGAGATAATTCTCACCCTGTAACTTTCCACTCAACCTAACCCAATCTATCTCTCAAATATGTGGGCAGAATAAAGACAATTTCAGAAATTTCAGAAAACTTGTATCCATATGTCTTACCTTAGGATGTTACTTGAGGATGCACTGTGGCAAAGCAAGGGTGTAACCAAGAAAAAGGAAGACATGGGATAGGGGAAATGGCGACTTCCCAGGAGAGCAGGGAAGGGAGATCCCAGGCTGACAGCTGTGCCATGAGGCCCAGTGAGATGGAGCAGGGAGATGGAGGATTGAGGAAGGGAGGTTTCCTTCAAATACATACAACACAAAACGTCACAACACCACGAGAAGATGGAGAGTTTAATCATATGTTTGGGAGAGAGATATTGGAAGAGGGATGGTGAGAGATTATTATTCATATAATTTGGTTTTGTTTTAAAAACTCATGAAGTACTGATACATCCTACAACACGGATGAACCTTGAAAACATTATGCTAAATGAAGGAAGCCAGTCACCAAGGACCACATACCAGCATTAAGAAGTATATCAACTAAATATAGAACATAAAATATGATCAAAGCACTACAGAATCATCTCTGTCTCACTGAAGTTAATTAATTTCTGGGGAATGTTTCTATTTGACTTATATTTAAGTGTCATTTGTGAATGGACGGTATATAAAACCATTTTTAGAAGCTGGCAAATGTACCAGGAGTAAGAGAAAGAAAGAACTAGAAAGCACCATGATGATTTTTGTCTCAATCATTGAGTCACAACTTTAGAAAGTAGAGAGAGTAAAATCTATAGACTTTCAGGTTACCCTAATTATTCTCATCACTGTTACTATTAATTTTATTATTATTTTAAATAGAATAATTCATGAAAATGGTTTAAAAAGTCATTTTGTTCAGAAAAATGTACAATAAAAAGCAATTGTCCCTGATATCACCTCTTCCTAGTTGCATCTACTTTTAAATGACTTTGTCCTTCATTTTGTAGTTACCTCCACATCCCTAAATACAATATTTCTTGATCTATCAATTGTATGCCTTATATACTAATTCTCTGCTATGGTAAATGAGAATTTTGCTCACTTCTGTGTTTCTTCTCTCCTTATCCAACCAGTAAATTCACATTCTGATTTCAGTTCCACTATTAGTTACTTCTGTAGCTTTAAATAATATATATTAATTTTTATTTTATCAACTACTGACAAAGTACAACATCCTTAACTCCTTACTTTTTAATCAAAATCTTGTGGATGCTGCCCTTTCTCAACTCTCCTTCCACATGTCCACTTCAACTTTTGCCACCCTACACTTACTCTTGCATTTGAAGGTTGTTAACAACTATCACTGCAAAATTCAAATAAATAAATGCTTCCTTTTTCTATGGGTTGCTTCTACAAGTGGAAAATCAAATATTTTTACATTATTAGAGCTATGCAAATAATGTGCACTGTTAGGAGAAGTAGAATACTATGACATTTCCTTTTTCTAAAGCTATTTCTTGAAGTCTCTAATTGTCTTTTTTTGTTGTTTTTTATTATTATTTTTAAGTGCGCATAATAATTGTATATACTTATGGGATACTGTGTAATATTTTGATACATGTATACAATGCATAGTGATCAAATCAGCATAATTAGCATATCTATTACCCCCAAACTATCATTTCCTCATGTTGGGAACATTCAAAATCCTCTCTTCTAGCCATTTGCAAATATACAATAAATGGTTAATTATAGTCACCGTTCAGTGCTGTAGAACACAAGAACTTATTCTTCCTGTCTGGCTGTAATTTCGTACCTGTTAAGCAACATCTCACTATCCCCTTGCGTCCATACCTTTCCCATACTCTAGTAATCACTATTCTACTCTCTACTTCTAAGAGATCAACTTACTTAGCTTTCACATATGAGTGGGAACATGCAATTTTTTTCCTTCTGTGCCTGGCTTATTTCACTTACCATAGTGTCCTCCAAGCTTATCCATGTTGCCACGAATCACAGGATCTCATTCTTTTTCATGGCTGAATAATATCCCATTGTGTGTATGTACCACATACAAATATGTATATTTTCCTTAACCATTCATCTGTTGATGAACACTTAGGCTGATTCCATATCTTGGCTATTGTGAATAGTGCTGCAATAAACATGGGTGTGCAGATATCTCTTCAACATACTGTTTTTAATTCCTTTCAATATGTACCCAGTAGTGGAATTGCTGGATCATATGGTAGCTCTATTTTCAGTTTCTTGAGGAACCTCCATACTGTTCTCCATGATGGCTACACTAATTTATAGTCCTATCAACAGTGTGCAGGGTTTTCCTTTTCTCCACATCCCTGCCAACACTTGTTAACTTTTGTCTCTCTGATCATAGCCATTCTAACTGGGGTGAGGTGATATATCATTGTGGTTTTGAGTTGCATTTCCTTATTGATTAGTAATGTTGAGCAATCTAATTATCTTTTTATTGCATTGGGCCCTCAGTTTGAGATATTTTTAGTTGAAGAACACTTACTTTATTAGTTAAAAGGATCAGAAAATTCTCATTTCCGGGGCCGGCCCGGTGGTGCACTGCTATAGTGCGCCGCTTGGGAAGCGTGGTGGCGCTCCTGCCGAGGGTTCAGATCCCACATACAGACCGGTTCCCGCTCACTGGCTGAGCGAGGCGCGGGAGCAACACCGAGGGTTGCGATCCCGTTGCCGGTCCCGGTCCGGTACGGGGGCGACACTGAGGGTTGCGATCTGTTGCCGGACATGGAAAAAGACAAAAAAAAAAAAAGAAAATTCTCATTTCCTCTTTTCTATCTAAGCATGGTATTTAGACCTACTTGAATTTTGTTTGTCTCTGACCCATCCTGGTCTCTAGTTCTTAGTAATGTCTGAGCTCAAGTTGCTCCAGCACACAGGGTAAGGAGGACCATCAGGCTCTTCAAAGCTTGATCTGGAGTAAAAGACCAACAAACCTTAGATTATTATGTTAACGCTGTAAGGTCAAGATTCCCTTCTTTTACACTGGTAGTTTTTAAACTGAGCTTACAACTTAATAGTAGGTCATGAAATCAATTTACTGGGTCACAACCAACATTTTTAAAAAGTAAAAAAAAAAAAAAGAATAGACAGACTTCATCATCCATAGTAAAGTTTAAGTATTTTTAAAATAATATGTACATGTATATATTTATATGTGTGTTCTGCTTGCATGTAAAATAGGTATTTTGGTTTTGGTTGATACCAAAAAGGTTTGAATGCTCCTGTCTTGCATGCTGAATGGGTCCCGTTTTGGCTTGATTTCTGGTTCAAAATTTGTCCTCATCCAATGCATAATTCTCTTGGATATTAAGGAGTTGGGACCTCAGCATGTCTAGTGAAGCTTCAGGCTCTGCTCCTCTTTTACAGGATGCATCTTCCGGGCCGGCCCGGTGGCGCACTGGATAGTGCGCCGCTTGGGAAGTGCGGCGGTGCTCCCGCCCGAGGGTTCGGATCCCACATACAGACCGGTTCCCGCTCACTGGCTGAGCGAGGCGCGGGAGCAACACCAAGGGTTGCAATCCCGTTGCCGGTCCCCGGTCCGGTACGGGGGCAACACTGAGGGTTGCGATCTGTTGCCGGACACGGAAAAAGACAAAAGACAAAAAAAAAAAAAAAAGATGCATCTTCCCAGGCAGGGAACTGAGACCTGATATGGCTGAAATGTCCCCTGGATTTCTAGAGCTCAGCTCCACTGGGACTCCTGGTGGGAAATCACTGGTCTTCTTCAGTGCCTTGCCTGGTATATTGACAACCAGAGTAGATCATTGCTTGGCCAAATTATCTTCAGGAATAATCATGAAATAAAATGAATAATAATATTGGCTAGAAAAGAAATGTAGGCTGTGAACATTTTCTTTTATTGAATTTTGAATAGGTTATGCCAGTAAAAAAAAAAATTAAAAATAATCAAAATAAAAGTTTACAATAGAAAAAAAAGAAGAAAGATATAGATCAATATATTTTAATTACATTACTATTGTTTTTGGGGAAAAAAGGGGTAAACACATGAAAAAACACTTCTGAAAGGATAAACACCACCAGGTTCGGGGACCAATTTCGTTCATTGAATGACAGACTCAAAATATTTGATTTGTGTTTCTCTGTCTTTACGTTCATTTGGCTATCATTGTTATTTTGAATCTACTCTTTACATGTGGGGATGTGTTGTACTGTTATGGAACAGACTTGACAGAGAAGCAGTCAGCATTCAGAGGGTTGAAGAGTCAGGTATTTTATTATGCCTGCTGGCCCAGATGAGCTAGAGCTCCAAGATCTGAGCCCTGGGTTTAGGTCTTACAGAGTTTATATAGGTGGACTCTTCCAGGTTCTTTTAAGTTTTGTTTTCTTAGTACTCATGTAGCTAGTGCAGTAGTAATTTTCATTTTCTTAGCATTCATGTAGCCAGTGCAGTAGCCATTGCGATAAGCAAGCACATTTACAAAAGCGGGAGTGTGAGCAGTTGGTTATCAGTAAAGCTGATACAATAAGCAGGTTCTATTTTTAAAGGCAAAACAAGCTACTGAAATAATTAGTTTTGAATTTTTCCAACAGTACCACAAGGGGTTGGAGACAGGAACTTTAAAGTGAGCAGGAGTCATTCTGAACTGTATTTTCTCTAGAAATGAACACATGTATCCAAGTCCATGTGAGTTGGGCTGACTCTATAACTGGGAGTTATTTGAATTCACTTCCTTATAAAATGCCATGCTTATTGAATGATAAGCAATACAAAGTGCTGTTTTGAACATATATATTATAGTATTAAAACTTAAAAGTAACCACAGCAATGAAAGATTTTGAGGGGAAGAGTATTTTCTCACCGACTTTAGAATTGCCAGCTCATGCTGAAAATAAAGCACACTGACTCACTGGTGTTATTATTTTCAAATTATCTACAAACAATGTACCCCCTTATTGCCTGTACCTGGGACTGACTGTTTCCACTGCCCCACCTGTGGTACACCAAATTCCAGGAAGAAAAGTTACTCCCACCCTTTCACAAGCTCTTTTGATAATGTGTTTAGAGCTCTCAAATAGCATTAGGGAAATGAACCTGTGAAACACAACATGATTCTTGCTCACAGCTAGCCCCTCATTTTCTTTTGCTGGGGTCTAAGCCAGGAAACAGGTTTGTGGACTTTCTTTGGCACTAAGGGAGTGCTCCCAGCGAGTGTATGTGTGCTGGGGCGGGGGGGAACTCAGGGGAAGGAGGTGGGGACGTTGGGTCAAGCGAGGAAAGCACACAGAGAGGAATTTGGCTATACGGTGTCATAGGATGCACATATATGCCTAGTGGAAGGAAAGTCCAGGTCGTGCATTCCATAATACTCCTAAAATAAGTTAAAATCTAATCAGAATCTCAGCTTATATTTGCCACTGTACTTGCAAGTTCACATGGCCCTCCTTGGGCACTGCCTCTCTGCTCTCCACCCCCATTCTCAGTTGTTTTTCTCTGTTACAAAAAACAACTCAAAATAAACTTCCCTCACATTCTCTAGTCAGAGCCACAGACCACTTTGACTTGCCTTTGCTTTTATTTTCTTCACTTTTCAAACAGGAAAACATTTAAAACAGACTCAGTCTGCCTCCAGCACTATAAATGTACCTCCCAGCTTACTTTCTTACCTGTTTCAACAGCAGGGTCCTAACTGTACCTGCGCGGCTTACCAAGTTAAGTCTGCCAAGCCCAGCTTGGCATTCAGAGCCCAGAGGGGGGATTTCTTCCAGAAGAAACAAGATACTGAAAATGGAGGAGCAGCTTGGTGCTAATGAAATCATTTTAAACAGTAACTCTCTGACTTTAAAACCCCTTCCCATCTTATTTTGAGCTCACCATTCTCTTGCCTAAATTCTACATAAGAACCAGCCCAGGCTTCATTTCTCCTCTTGTTTTACACACACTTATGGCCTGCCATGTACCCAGGCCTCCTTCTGGCCTTAATGCCAGCTTGGCCCTCACTTCCCCTACAGCTTCAACTAGCGAAGAAAGTCCTCTCATCTTTCAAGTTTCAGTTTCGAGGCTGGACTTTCAATATCGTCTATTACTCCAGCCAAATGTTCAAATCCTAAGTCCCTTACTGTGTTATGGCCTGTGAGACTTGCACAGCTTGCTGCTCTGTGCTGTAGCATCCACTCGGGGGTCTTATACAGCCAAAGGACTATAAACCACTCGAGGGGCAGAGTCTATACATCTTGAACAATTTTGTGTCTACTATAGTGTGCAGCACATATCCTTGAGTGTAGTGTAGGCACAATAAATTTGCTTAGTGAATAATAAGCTTAAAAATAAAAGGAATGAGAGTCACAAACTGTAATCCTGCATTAATTTGTGTACGCGAAGCTATGTGATTTCCTTAATATAAAGCAAACCCTGTAAAAACAACAACAAAAGACAAACACTCCAACAGATAATTTGGAAATGATGTGAACATTTTTTTCATATGTTTAATTACATATTTGTGTTTCTTCTTTTGTGGGATTTTTTTGACTATCAATAGCAGTCGAGGAAATACAAAATAAACAATAGCAAGAAACCACTTTTTGGCCTACCTAAGTGGCAAAGGTTTTTAAAAAATGTTTAATACCGACTGTTGGGAAGCATTCCACATGGGATCTGATATGCTGCTGGGAGACTGTAAGGGGAGAGAAACTTTCTGAATGGCAGTTTGCATCAAGAGACTAAAAATGTGCATATTCTACAACCATGTTGGAAAACTGTTTGACAGTATCTACTGAAGCTGAACATATGCCATCTCTGCAACCTAGCAATTCCACTCCTAGGTACATATCCGACAGAAGTGTGTACATATGGTCGCCAAAAGATATGTACCAGAATGTTCATAGCAGGACTGTTCATAGTAGCTCCAAATTGAAAGTGCTCAGATGCCCATCAACAGTGGAATGGATTAGTGAGCATGGCATATGCACACCGTGGGATCCCATCTAGCAATGGGAGTGAGCAAATGATTGCTACACCCAACTACATGGATGAATTACACAAATGACGTAGGGTTGAGTGAAAGGAGACAGATTTAAAAAAACAGAGAGAGTACATACCATATGAATGGTTCCATTTATATGGAGTTAAAAATCCAGTAAAACTAATTTATTGTGTAAAAGGTCAGTATAGTAGTTACCTTTGGGGTGGTTAGGAACTGAGAGGGTGGCTTCTGAGGTGCTGGTAATATTTTTTGATCTGGGTATTGGGTGTTGGTTCCTTGGCTGTGTTCATCTGACAAAAATTCAATCAATGCACTTATGATTTGTGTACTTTTCTGTATGTATGTTGCACTTCAGTGGAAACTATTTAAAGTCTGCATGCCCTTTTATCCAGTAATTTCACAACTAGTGCTTTATCCAGGTAAAATCATTATAGATGTCCACAAAGAATTTGTATGCAAGGCTTTTATTCAAAGTGTTTCTTTCAACAGTGAAACATTGGAAATAATAGAAGCATCAAACAATAGCGAAGTAGTCAAATATATTATGGTAGGATATTTGTAGCCCTGAAAAGTCATGTTCATGAAGACTATATGATAACATGGAAAAATATAATTTCATGTAAAGTGAAAAGCAGCAAGATGCTAAACTCTATACAGAGAATGACCACAATTTCATAAAGAAATGTCTCCATGTCCAGTGCTAACACTGATTATTTTGGAGTGATAGGTTTTCAGGTTGTTTTATTTTCTTCTTTATATTTTAATTTATATTTTAAATTTTATACAATGATTACATTATTATTTTAAAATCACAAAATGTATTTACAATTTTTTAAAAGTCATTATCCAGAGAGGATTCTGCCATCCTCAGTTCATGTTTTTTCAGACTATGAAAGCAGAAAAGTCAAACAGGCAAACTCCATCCTGTTGCCTTGGCACTCAAGCCAGTTTTCTCTCTTCAGAACTACTGACCCCAATAGATGCATCTGAAGACTGGAAAATCTCAGAAATCCTAGAGGGAGTTAAAAAGTGAATTAACCTCATTTCTGAAAGGTGAATAAGATTCATTTCTGAATCTTCTACTGGTGGTAGAAGGGAGGAAGTCCTTGTACTGCAGGAGGGAGGAAGTCAGATGATAGGCGTACAGGCGTATAGCGAAGTTACTGTCGATGAGCTGGGAGAAAGCACACTTGTAACAGCTGCCTGCTCTCTTTCATCCCCACTGCTCCAAAGTTGGATAGTGGCAGTGGAGGACAAACGCTGGGTGATCTTTTTCTGTGTGAGGCTGGATGACAGACTACCTGTGCCTGTGTTGGGGGAGATGGCCTGATCCATTCTACATCTTTGATGCCAATCAGAGGCAAAGGAAGGTGGCATTTCTTAGACCAAGCCACCATGACTTTATCAGTTGATCTATATGATAAGCAAAACATTCTACTTTTTAACTATAATATAGACAGTTCTTCTTAGTTATTGTAACTTGCAAAACATCTTTAAAATCAGGGTACAGAAGTTTGTGGTAATGCTCAAGGCAGCATGCCATACCTAACAGTTTGTTCTATGGTCAAAGGGACACTTGCTGCAATTATTTGCAGAATGTTCAGAACATTTGTTCAGATCACAGTCCCTTTTAGTGGAAGGTCTCAGACAAAAGTGTCATAAAATGTCAAAACCATTCCTGTTCAAATGTACAATATCTGTGATTGTGTTCGTTACAAACGCTGTATTAAATATTATGTAAAAGATGTAGTGAAGTACTATGCAAAGTGGTACCTCAAGAACTTGGTAAGAAAAAAAAAAAAAAACCAGGGGTGCTCTATGAGAGTTAAACAAGCAAAATCTAAACACAATATCTATCTATTTATCTATCAATATATATGTGTGTGTGTCTGTCTATGTATTGAATTGGAGGGAATGAAAGAGGAGACTACATAGCTGAAGAGACTGCGTGCAAAAGGAGGGATGGTCAACTTGTTACATCGAAAAAGAAACCTTGAGAATTGTCTGGAGGAAAAAAAAATGTCCCTCCAGCTGGCAGGAACATCAGTTTGCCTGCAGGTTATATATTCCCACTGCGGCAGCAGTACAGAAGGTTATCAATGTCTGCTGCCATCAAATCATGTACTTTCCCATCACCTGCTTTGACGTTTCATGAAGACAGAGACCATGTAGTTTTGGTTGCCACTGTATTCCTTGTGTGCACATAGTTGGCACACACAGATTGTGCTTATATTAATTTCCTACGGCTGCTGTAGCAAATTATCACAAACTCGGTGTCTTAAAACAACGAATATTTATTCTTTCACAGTTCTGGAGGCCAGGGGTCTGAAATTGTGATCACTGGGTCAAAATGAAGGTATTGAAGGCAGAGCTGCACTCTTTCCAGGGGCTGTAGAGGAGAAAGTCCATTCCTTGCTTTTTCCAGCTTCTGGTGCTGCCCAAGTTCCTTGGTTTGTGGCCACATCACTCCAATCTTCAAGGCCACTATCTTCAAATCTCTCTCTGCTCTGTCTTCACACGGCCTTCTCCTCCATTAATGTGTAGTGAAATCTCCCTTTGGCTCTCTTTTATTAGGATACTTGTGATTGCATTTAGGGTTCACCTGGATAAGTCCAGGATAATCTTTCCATCTCAAAATCCTTAACTTGATCATATCTGCAAAGACCCTTTTTCCAAATAAAGTAACATTTACAGGTTCCAGGGATTAAGACCTACTATCTTTGGGCTCCATTACTCAACCTACTACAGTGCACAATAAATATTTGTTGAATTAATGTTGGTTCTGCCAATACGACTTTTCAATCCCTCTAGAAGTTTTATTTCTCATTGCAGATCAATAAATTTGTACTCTAATTTACACATCAATCTCCAATGAGCCTTGTTAGTTGGAGGCAGCAGCCAGTATATGATCATCCTGAAGATTCTGAGAAGGCTGAGTTAGCTGAGGTACACCCCTGGATGGTGGTGAAATCCCTAAGGCACCCTGTGAAGACTTCCCACATTTTGAATTTTACTGAAGATAGCTTTCCTCAAGAAAAGATTTTCCAAACCGAAAATTCTACTTCTGTAGCTTTGTTTTGAAAAAATTTAAAATAAGTCATTTGATAAAATGCTTTAGAGAAACATTGCTGCTGGCTCAGCATTGCTCAAAAATTAAATTCAAAATGGATTTAAAACCCACAGAAAAATCAAAATGAAAGTGCGTGTTTATATTTTTTCTTTTGGTCATGAGCTATATCTTTATGGTTGTTGGTAGGATCAAATTCTGTGTTCGAGCCCTGCCCTTTTGTATGAACATGAGCTGCAGCATGGAACATTGCAGGCTCTGCGTTTTTCTCTCGGCTTCCAAACACACAGAAGATGACTGGGCAGCTCAGCCCCAGCAAGCCTCCCCCTTCTCCTTGCTCTGTCTCTGCACCTTTCATTTTCTTTGATTCTGGGCGGGGACGATGCTACTCACCAATCTGGGCTCTTCCTCCTCAGCTGATGAGAAAGGTAGAACCCCTGAATGAGCGGCTTTCCTTCTTACCACCACTAATACCTTGGATTTTATTGAAGGACGTTCTTTGAGGACTCTGAAGCACTTACACAGATATTCTTGTTATCCTCTCTGTACTCCTTTGAAGTGACAGGGACTGTGGACATTTATAAAAGGCAGAGATGATGCCAGCCCTGCCCTTAAGTTGACTTAAGTGTATTATGTCTGTATCCGGCATTCTGTCAACCAGAACTCTCTATTAATCAGCAGATCTGAACATCAAAGTAGACTGAGATAAAAAATCCATGTTATTCATGTAACCCTAAGTCACTTAAGAACCCTAAAGGGCTTTTAGAATTATCTGAGATAAAATTTGTTGTATTCATCATGGCTTTGATATTCGGTTTGGATTTTTAATAGTCAAAATCTTTCAAAGCAACCCCTAAATGCCATATCCTATTGCTTGATTAATGAGAATGCCAATGAACTTTAAAAAATTCCAGGTATGCGAGTCTTGCCCCAGATCCACTAAATCAGATCTCTTCAATAGGACTAAGGCATCTATTTATCTATCCATCTATTATCTATTTCTGTTTCTCTCTCCCTCTCTCTCTCTCTCGTATATTTATGTGTATAGTATATTTATTTCAACTTGTTATTATACAATTTTTCAAACATACACAAAAGTAGAAAAAATAGTATTCCCCATGTAGTTATCATCCAGATTCAACATTTCTCAACACTCTGCTGTTCCAGTTTTAAAACTTCTCTACCCTCTGCCCCACTTCTTTTTTGTCTGCTGGAGCATTTCAAAAGCAAAAGCCAAACTTCAGATTATTTTTCCCCAAAATATGTCAGTATTTATCTCTACAGATGAAGACTTTTTTAGAAAATGTGACCAAAATATCATCACACCCACAAATTGAACAATAATTCTAATTCTTTATTACCTGATGTCTAGTCTAATTTTCCCTAGTTGTTTCTCTTATATAGTACATAAAATCAGAATTAAAACAAGGTTCACACATTGTATTTGGTTGATATGTTTCTTATGTCTCTTTTAAACTCTAGGAGCTCTTCCTCCCTTTCTTAGCATAGCATATTCACTTTTCTCCACCTAGCAGTATATACAGATATACCTATTCATTTTTATAGCTTTTTATGACTCTGTTGGGTGATTATACTATATTTTATTCAATCCTTCTCCTACTGATGAATATTTGAGGTGTTTCTAGTCTTTGGCTGTTACAAATAGTACTGCAATGATTAACCTGGTGGGTGTCTTTTTATATTTTTGCCTGTGTATCTTTGGTATAGACTCCTAGAGGTAGAATTCCTGGGTCAACTACTGCATATTTAATTTTGCTCTATGATCAGAAGATCCTGGGAATTTGATAATTATTTTGCCTTCATCACAATCTTAGTGCTATTTTATGGGGAATGATGTCAACTGCTAACTTGCTGCATCCCTTATAACAAAGTTTTCTTTTGCCCTGTGTGATTTCCTTTCACTGGAATGGATGACTAACTTCAAAGTCTTGAGGAGTTACCAGGTCCTAAAGCCTGTACACAGCCAAAAAGCCAACTCACTTATAATGCAGTTTGTTGGCAGTGTTAAATTACATGTGTTATCTATTTGCTTGTAAATTTCTTAAATATTTTATGCCTAAAAGTTGGCGTTTATATTTCAAAATCTACAAACAGCTGCCCCGTGGGACCCCTCTCCATCACCACCCTCACTGTAATGTATCACAGCTAAGATAATTGCTCCCAGGAAACTTGCAAGAACAATGGTTACTCTGCCTTGGAATTCCTGATTGAAATTTGGGAAAAAAGAGGGCACTCTGCTGTATATTTTATAAATAATTAGATTCATTATTGATAGCAAACACATTTAAACTCAAAGCAGAGGCCAGGAGAAGTTGAAATGTAAGAAAATAAGAATACAAAAACCGCAACTATTAAAATACTCAAAGCAAAAAAAAACCCAAAAGACAAAAACTAAAAACCAAAAAAACCAAAAAATTATTATGAATAAGTGGCAGTCCAAACGTTCAAGAGTGCCAATATGCATATTAAAATCTTCACGTTAACTCACCTAAGCCATACCTGTACATTTCCTGAGGCTGAGATAGACTGGGTTAAGTCATGGCTAAATGGGCTAAATAAGCAACTGGGCAGGTGAGGGGACCTCGGCATGAGCCAGTGATGGCTCTCTCCACCCTCTGGTGCACAGTGTTTGTGGTGACTCTTTCCAACCGAATGGTGGTGACTCTTTCCAACCGAATGGTGGTGACTCTTGGGAGAGAAATATTCTGTTGTAAGTTGATTTGGGCCAGAAAAGGGCATATTCTTTTCTTTCCAGTCTCATACTACCCAGAAATCATATTGAAGTGCTGGTCAGAAACTGAACACGTCCTATTAACCATTTGTAAGCTAAATACGACTTTGAGTGAGAGAAATCTGAATTTAACCTCAACCTCTCAGTTGCTGTGAGACCATGTTCATGATTTACACCTCCTGTAGTCCTCTTCCCCACTAGTAAAATGGAAATAATGATGCACAGCTGTGGGGTAAAGCCTAAAGGAAAGGCTCAACATTTTGTTCTGCCTTGACATCTGGTAAAATCAGGAGGGCTTTGAATGGACTAACTACAAGTTCGCCCCCCCCCCCCACTTTACTCCAATGAATAAGGTCCCCTAGGTGAACAACCCTCCTTATCGTACTGACCAGGCACAGTTCTTACTTATCTCTGAATAGGGTATTTCAGTTCCCTGCCAGCTCATGGAATTGTTCAAATAAGCCAATTATTATATCCTCCCATGGAAACCAGAGGAACCCATCCTATACTTGATACTACAAAGCCTGCTTCCTACATCCCCTAGTTGTTCTCTCTGTTCTTGAGTGCAACCCTTGTGTGGCCCTGCGTAGTGTAGTGCTTTGCTCTCTTGGGCTATGAATATATGTAACTAATAACCTGCTGTCAATCTCATCTGTCCATTGTCAGGTGCTATGAGTTTGGCCATCCCCATAACCCTAGGGTGGGAATCCCTCTCTTACCAATGGGGTGAACGGGAGGCTGTTAAAATAATCAATATCTCACAGGTCTGTTTTCAGGAATAAATGGAATTAAGTGAAATACTTGGGGGGGATTATCTGTGTAACTTCTCAGTGTATGTTGAAGTAATCAAGAGGAGAGAAAGAAAGGTTTCTGCCCTCAAGGCATGCAAAGTAGAGCGGAAGACAGACTTCACACAGCACTGTAATCCTTGATTTACTTGTGAAGGTAAAGATGTAGAGGTAAACCCAGAGTTCTTTGTGAGCCAAAGAAAGACATGCAAATCAGTAGCCTTCATTACTTCATCTGTAAAATGGAGATAATGCTTACCTCATAAGGTTGTTTTAAAGATTTAAATAAACAGTGTAAATCTCTTATCCTAGTCTCTGGCACAGAGTAAGGGCTTAATAAATAGTATGAGTTGAATTTGAAGGACTAATAGGCATTACTAGGTGAAGAACGTATTTCACAAAATGTGGAAGCCCCAATTTATTTCTGGGGATTGACATTCTTTTTTTTTTTTCCAAGAATATCTTTTCTAGAAGAAAACAGTCAATTCAAATGAACAGAATAATGCTGCTTCTTTACACTAAGCAGTTTCACAGTGCAAATGTTCAGATCGCTGGCACAGAAGCTCCCAAAGAATACTACAAAACAAATGGAAGTCAACCATTTTGACAGCCCTGGCACGTTACTTAGACAGTTAGTATGGGTTGACTTCAGGGATTTTGTTTGTTTGCTTGCTTGTTTGTTTCATATTTTATTTCTTTTGTCTTTTTTTTTTTAGAGGCTTCCCTGAGACATTGCATTATTTTGCTAATGAGTAAAAATATAGTGTCTAGAGTACAGCGTGATAAGTATCACTCCTGTTTTGTGATGCCTCCTCAAAGGTGATCCATACTCAGTTGATTTTGTGATAGAGCTATCTTATTGTGTACTTTGATTTGACAATTACTTGCTATCATCGGCTGTTTATTCCTGCTTATCAGATGAAAGGGCAGTATGGTGGAGTAGAAAGAGATCCGCTCAGGTGTCACCAGACAGGGTCTTTTGTCTCAGTTTTGCCTCTAGCTAATTGTAGAGCCTAGAGAATATCTCTTAACCTCTGGCAGCTTCAGCTTTTTTTCTTCTGTGAAATGAAGTGTTGGGTTAAACTCAAAGATCCCTCATAACTCTAATAGGCTATGAATGAGAGAGTCAGAGTTAGGGGTTTGGAGCCTGACAGACTTGGTTTTAAATTTTGATTTGCTATTCATTAGTTCAGGGACCTAGATAAGATCTGCTTGAGAATCAGTTTCCTCATCTTATATAAGGTTTATTACCCTTATTTTACTAAAGGTGTTATGAGGGTTGAATAATATAACCAATCCCTCAGTAATCCTGTTGTCTCTACTTGCAAAATAATTCCAGAATCTGACACATCTCATTACCTCCAAGCTGTCATCATCTCTTGCTTGGATTCATCCAGTGGCGTCCTAAATAGTCTTTGTAGTTTCCATCTTGTCCTCCCCACCCTCAACAGTCTGTTTTCAATGCATTAGGCAGAATGATCCTTTAAAAATATGTCAACTCATGTCATTCTTTTTTTTTTTTTTGTCTTTTGTCTTTTTCCGTGTCCGGCAACGGATCGCAACCCTCAGTGTTGCCCCCGTACCGGACCGGGGACCGGCAACGGGACTGCAACCCTCGGTGTTGCTCCCGCGCCTCGCTCAGCCAGTGAGCGGGAACCGGTCTGCATGTGGGATCCGAACCCTTGGGCGGGAGCGCCGCCGCGCTTCCCAAGCGGCGCACTATCCAGTGCGCCACCGGGCTGGCCCATGTCATTCTTCTATTAAAAATTCTCCAGTGGTTTCTCACTTAGAGTGAAAGTTAAAATCCTTACCACAGCTGATGAGGCTCCACATGATGAGGCCTCCTGCTGCTTCCTCACCTGTTACTTTCTCTCTCATCACTCTACTCCCCCAAACCAGCCTTCTTTAAGTTCCCTAAATACATCTCTTTCAGATATCCTATGGGGACATGCCACTTCCTTCGGGTTTCTTTCCAAGCTTTGCCTTATCACAGGGGCCTTTTCTGTTCATCCTCTTTAAAATAGCATCCCTCACCCTCCATCCCATCACTCTGCATCATCTTTATCCAGTTTTATTTTAATTTATAGCAGCATTTATCATCATTTTCTCTCTTCCCCTGACTGGAATGTAAGTTTCATGAAGATGAGGCCTCCGTTTTGTTCACTGAAGTAGCCTTACTCCTAGAATAGTACCTGGCACAGAGTAGGCACTCAACAATGATATGTTGATCGAGTTAATAAGGTATGTAAATTTTCAGGCACTAAAAAAATGCCACTTCCCAATGCTTCTTTTAGAAACATAATATTTGGCATCCTTTAGTCATGTTATTTGATTAAAAAGCAATGTTGTACAAATCCTGTTTTCAGTTCTGACATGTAGGAAACTTGGAAGTCTTCACACCAATCCTCATGAAAAGAAAAATCTAGACAAATTGAAAATCAACAACTTTTCTTGAACCCAATATAGAACTGAGTGTGTAGAGCAGATTGTCACCCTAAAATCTATACAGACAGGTGTATTCAAAGAGTCATGGTTGAGATCTGCTAACCTGGAGCAGAAGCCTCTGGAGACATAAACTGTATAGGAACATTTAAATGGTAATTTTGATGAATTGCTAGAGGCTGAGTGTGGACTAACATGAGAGTCAGAAACTCATAGGGCTGCAGCCTTAGAGGGGTCCCACAATTTTGTGAATTTTGTTTCCTGAAACCTACCAGATTCTCCTAATGAAGACTGGAGAAAGATCTCCTGGTGGTTATGGCAGAGGAATAGGAAGAAAATCATGTGGAATCCTCCTTTCTCCATAACAAAGACCTACTCTCCAGGAGTGGGTTTAGACACTTCCAGAAGCTTTTTTCAGCTGGAGAAAGGGCACCACTCCAGCCAGCTCCCCCTAGCCCTATTGTCTCACCTAGGAGAAAAAGAAAAACATAGTCATCAAGAGTTAGGGCTTCAAGGAAATAGATTGTGAATGTTGCATCAGGAAGGTAGTAGGAGGCAAGAAAAAAAAAAAAAGCTATGCCACCGGAGAAATACATGTGAAGATTATAGCCCTGAGACACAGGACCACTAAAACACTGAGATTTAATCACAAGGTGATAGAATGCTACTGTTTCACACACTTACCACATTAACAGAGCTCCAGCATAATAGTGTATTATAGCTGAAAGAGCCATAAGACAGAGATTCTCTGAGGAGGAGTACTTTGGGAAGCACAAAATCAAAAGTGGAGACAAAAACAAGGACATTAGAGAATTTTGAAGTCTCTAGCACCTACACCTATGACATATTTTAAACATTGACCAACTTCTAGCCAGAAGAACATGAATCCTTACACTAAAGGCCTGGTTACCTCAATTCTTATTCCCTGATATGACATGTCTGGTTTTTAACAACAGATTACAAGAAACACACAGTCTGAAGAGGCGAAACAATTATTATTAGAACCAGACTCAGATATGACACATATGTTAAAACTATCAAACATATAATTTAAAATAATTGATATTAATATGCTAAGAGTAAATTTGAAAAAGTAGATAAGATGCAAGAACAGATGGTTAACATAAGCAGAGAGATGGAAACTCTAAGAATCAAAAGGAAATGCTACAAATAAAAAATATAACAGAAATTAAGACATCTTCAATGGACTCATCAGTACGTTTGACATGGCAGAGGAAAGTTTCAATGAAATTCAAGATGGGATAATAGAACCTTCTCAAACTGAGATGCAAAAAGAATAAAGAATGGGGAAAAACAGAAAAGAGCATCAAAGAACTGTGGAACAATTTCAGAAGCTGTAACACACAAGTAATTGGAATACCAGAAGGGAGAGAGAATGAAACAGAAGAACAATTTGAAGTAATAATGGCTGACAGACACCAAACCACAGATCAAGGAAGCTTAGAGAACACAAGCAGGAAAAATCCCTCATCTTCCTAATGAAAACCCCACACCTAGGTATATCATATTCAAACTACAGAAAACCAAAGACACAGGAAAAATCTTGAAAGAAGCTACAAAGTTGTGTATGGGGGAGTGCAGGGTAATAGAGAGGGGATGAAACACTTTATCTATAGAGAAACAAGAATAAGAATTTTAGTGGGAGAAGGCAGAAGCAAGTGCAAGGCCCTAGGAAGGAGCTGAGGGCAGCCCCAAATGACCAGCAGAAGGCAGGATCACACCGAAAACACCACTTTCACACAGGTGGCCCACCAAAGCCACTGCTACACACTTGGTTGCCATAGATGTGGCTCATTGCCACAGTAGCAGCCATAGCCATCATGCAGGTGACTTGCCAAACACTTGACTGCATTGACATAAGGATCACAAAAAGAAGAGGAAGTCTCTCTACTCAAAGCCTACTCCAGAGTAATAGAAGAAGCAAGAAGCTATACAAGATGACCATACATCAACACAGAGATACTAGAAATACAAAAAAACAAGAAAATATGACACCACCAAAAGAATACAGTAATTCTCAAATACCAGGCCCTATAGAGCATGAAACCCTTGATATGATTGAAAAGGAATTCCAAGCAGCAATCTTAAGGAAACTCAATGAGATATGAGAAGACTCAGTTAGATAACATAAAGAAATAACAACAAAAAAAAAAAAATCCAGGATATGAAGGAGGAAATTTAAAAGAGATTAATACCTTAAAAAAAAAAACATAGCAGAACTCGTGGAACTGAAAGATTTATTCAGCAAAATAAAAAAACACAACTGAGCGCTTAAGCAACAGGCTAGAACAAGCGGAAGAAAAAATTGCTGATCTTGAAGATAGTCTTCAAAATAATCTAGGTGGACCAAAAAAAAAAAAAAAAAAAAAGAAAGAAAGATTTTTTAAGAATGAAGAAAATCTAAGAGAACTGGAAGCACACAAATATTCAAATTATGGGTGTTCCAGAAGGGGAAGAGAAATGAAAAGGCATGGAAAACCTATTCAATGAAATAATAATGGAAAACTTCCCAGGTATAGAGTGAGACATGGACCTTCAGATCCAGGAGGCTCAAAGATTCCCAGACAGATTTGTCTGAAAAGATCCTTTCTGAGACACATTATAGTCAAACTGGCAAAGCTCAGAGAAAAAGAGAATCCTAAAATCAGCAAGAGAAATGTGTCAAGTCAACAAAAAAGGAGCTCCTATCAGACTAACAACAGACCTCTCAACAGAAACTCTACAGGCCAGAAGACAATGTGATAATATATTCAAAATACTAAAAGGAAAAAAGTGCCTGCCAAGAATTCTATACCTAACAAGACTATCCTTCAGATGTGAGTAAGAAATAGTGCATTTTCCAAACAAACAAAAGCTATGGGAGTTTACCACCACATTACAACCCTACAAGAAATCCTCAAGAAAGTTTTGCATCTGGAAACTGAGAAATGATACTCACCACCATGAATACTTATGAAAGAAAAAAACCCGCTGGAAGAACAAAAATGCAAATGAGAAAGAGAAAGAAACTAAATTGCACCACCTCAAAAAACCAACATCAAGAAAAGCAGTAAATGGGGAAGAAAGGAACAAAAGATATTTAAAACATCCAAAAAATTTTGATAAAATGCCAGGAGTAAGACAATATCTCTCAATAACAACCCTAAATATAAATGGATTAAAATCCTCACTCAAAAGACTCAAACTGACTAATTGTATTAAAAAGCTATACCCAACTACATGCTGCCTGAAAGAAACTCACCTCACCTATAAAGACACACACAGACTAGTAGTGAAGGGATGGAAAAAAACTATACCACGCAAATGGAAACCAAAAATGAGCAGGAGTAGCTATTCTTATATTGGATAAAATAGACTGTAAACCAAAACCCATAAAAAGAGACAAAGAAGGCCACTATATAATGATAAAGGGATATACACACACACACACACACACACACACACACACACATACAGCAAGAAGACATAACAGTCATAAATATATATATACTCAATATATATATACTCATAAATATATATACACTCAACTCAACACTGGAGCATCCATTATATAAAGCAAACACTATTAGGCCTAAAGAAAGAGATAGACCCCGTAACGATAATACTAGGGGACCCAAAAACCTCTTTCAGCACTGGAAAGATCATCCAGGCAACAAATCAACAGAGGAACACAGGATTTAAACTGCACTTTAGATGAACTGAACCTGGCAGAAATCTACAGAGCATTTTATCCAACAACAACAGAATATTCATTAGTCTCATCAGTACCCAGAACATTCTCCAGGACAGACCATTTGTTAGGTCATAGGTCAAATCTCAAGAAATTTTGAAAAATTAAAATTATTTGAAGTAACTTTTCAGACCACAACAGATTAAAACCAGAAACCAATAACAAGAGAAACTTGAGAAATTATACAAATACATGGAAATTAAACAACATGCTCCTGAATGACCTATGGGTCCAAGAAGGAATTAAGCAGGAAATCAAAAAAAATTCTTGAAACTAATAAAAAGAAAGACACACCATGCCAAAACCTGTGGGATACTGCAAAAGAAGTGCTAAGAGGGAAGTTTATTGCAATAAATGCTTTCACCAAAAGAATAGAAAGATATCAAGTAAACAACCTAACACTACATCTTAAAGAACTAGAAAAACAAGAACAATCCAATCTTCAAATTAGTAGATAGAAAGAAATAATTAAGATAATAGCAGAACTAAATAAAACAGAGACTGAAAAAAAATGATATAAAACAGCAATGAAACAAAAAGTTGTTTTTTTTGAGAAAATAAACAAAATAGACTAGCCATTAGCTAGGCTAACTAAAAAAAGAAGAGAGAACACTCAAATAATAAAAATCAGGGATAGGCAGAAACATGGCAGCGGGAAGGGAGTGAGCTGCCTGCGCCCCATGCTGGCAGTATCCCAGAGGCCACCAGCAAGAAGAGGAACTCAGAAAGCCTGATCGTGAGTCAGAATCTCTAGTGTCCTTGCTTGCGCCGGTGGGTAGCTGTTACTACCCAGGTGGATTACTCTGAAGGATTGCTGAGACCTTGAAGGGGACTCTCAAAATACAAGCACTGAGGTTTGGAGTGCGGGCCATTTTGTGAAATTTACAAAATCCTCCCCAGGAAGAAGCCGAGGGAGCAGCTGCCACTTGGCACCTGGCCTCACAGCCGCTGCCCTCAGCACCGGGCTGGGCCGCGCAGCCCTGCCGCCGGGGCTCGGGGTCCGGCGACTGTGGTTTTTGCCGGGGAGGGGGTAGTCGCTTCCCCGGCCCCAGGCACCACTGGAACCACGAGCCAGAGAGAGACTGAGCAGGTTGTGGTGCGACCAGGAGCGGAGAGCTCCAGGGGTGGCGAGAGGCAGCTGGGGCTGCTCTGGCTGCAGAGGCCGCTGTGAGAGTGCAACATGGGAGCGGCGTGAGCACCCTGCCATCTTCCCGGTAGTCAACTTTGGACTTGCCTGGCACTAGTGTCCAACTGAGTAGTCACTGAGGTAACCATACCAAATTGACAACCCAGCAACATCTTAGTCAGGCAATAGTGTCAAACCTGTGGACTGTGAAACCCCCTGCC
>NW_007728767.1:251094-281808 GCF_000696425.1 Galeopterus variegatus | reverse complement strand
CAGCTCTCAGGATCGCGCTGTTTCCTGACGCGGGCGCTCCAGACCCGCCGCCATTTTTCTGTAGTACTTAAATTATTTTTAAAAACAATTATTATTTGTATTTCTCATATAGAAAAAAATTAAGATTCCTGTGTGTTAGTTTGCTTGGACCTTCATAAAACATACCACAAATTACGTGGCTTAAACATTAGCAATTTATTTTCTCACAGTTCTAGGGGCTAGAAGTCCAAGATCAAGGTGCCGGCAGGGTTATTTTCTTCAGAGGCCTCTCTTCTTGGCTTGCAGACAGCCGTCTTCTTGCTGTGTCCTCACATGGTGTTTCCACCAGTCCTATTGGATTAGGGTCCCACCCTTATGACCTCATTTAATTTTAATCATGTCTTTAAAGTTTCCATCTCCAAATACAGTCACATTCTAAGGTACTGGGGGTTAGGCCTCCAACATATGAATTTTAAGGGGATACAATTTAGCCCATAACACACACATACCCCCCCCCAAAAAAAAAAAGTATTCCAAACAGTGTGCAGAGCATGTGCCAAGGCAGGGAGGGGTGAAAGAGTGTGGTAGGTTCAGCACGCCGAGAGTGAAGACTGAGCAAGGAAAAGAAGCAAGAGGTGAGAGGAAGGGAGGAGCCTGGCCCCTCTGCCCCTGGGAAAAGGCAGCACTGCGTGGATGGACAATCACATATAGTTTACTAAAGCGTTTTACATATTTGGTCATCTATGTGGATAATGAGCTGTTGTTGCTAACTAGTCCTCTCTGCCTTCCTGGGCCTTGGTTTCTCCACGTGTAAGAGAAAACCAGATGGTGCCTGGGAAATCTGTGGGTCTTTGTACAACTCACCCGGCAGTCTGCCACATCCTACAAGCATGTCATGCTTTGGTCCCGATGACTGTGGCAAGGGAGGCTGCATAGTTGAGAGATGTCCACTAGCTGAGGACAGGAGTAGGCAAGCCCATGGCTTGTGGTGTCAAGTTATCCCCCCACACACAGTGGTGCCCCAGGATAGAGAAAGCACACTGCAGCCATACTTCCCTCGGGGCTCTGACTTCTCCTCAGTCCCCACCTGTCTCACTGGACCAGGAGGAGGAACACTGGGAAATGCCAGGGGTTCCTGATCACCTTTAGCTTTAATGCAGTAAATATCCATAAATCCTTCCCTGAGAACTCTGAGTTATTCAGTCAATAGGTCTTGAGTGCCTGCTGTCCAATCCACCGGCTCACCTGCACCTGCCCTGCCGTCACTCACCTGGCCCTGCTGGCAGCAGAGGCCTCCTTCTCCGAGGCCGCCCGCCATGGCCCTGGCTCCCCTCCCTTGTGCCCCCTCAGGAGCTGCCACTGCATGTTACCCCTGCCCCGCCTGCATCCTCCCTCTCTCCCTCTCTACCTAATCCTTCCTGTCAGCCTTTAAATAAGCCTCTTGATCTTTAAAAAAAAAAAAAAAGTGACTATAAAAAATCCTCCCTTGATTTCACTTTCCAGCTCTCAACCTCTTTCTCCTCTGCTCTTTACTGCCAACTTTCTCAAGAGATGTGTATGCTTCTCACTGCCTGTTCCACTAGTTAACGCCTGCTCATTCTCCACACCCCACCCCAACCCCTCTTGGCCTGGCTGGGACTGCTCACCCCTTGGATCTCAGCTCAAACACCAGCCAGCGGGCAGCCTTCCCTGACCCCCAGAGCAGGCCAGGGCCCCCAGCACCAGATGCTCGCACTGCTCTCAGCACAACTGCAGGTAAAAGACTAGCTGATGAGTTCTTTAACATACTCGTGCCATTGGCGACTGTGGTCTAGCAGGGCATAGATTGGCATGCCCAGTGCCTCCCTAGCACATGCCAGGCACATAGTAGGTGCTCAACAAATGTTTGCTAAATGATTAAAGGTTGACTACTAGGCCTGTGCTAGGCTGTGGAGATGAAAATAATATTTATTGAGGCCTAACTAAATGTCTGGCACTGTTAATTGTCTTTTATGCATTAATTCCTTTAATTCTCACAGCCACCTATGAGGTAATATTATTGTCTTCATTCTACAGATGAGGAAATGGAGTCACTTGCCATGGTTACATAGCTTATAAGGAGCAGAACCAGGATTCGAACCCAGGCAGGCTCCAGAACCCATGCTCTTACCACCATAGCACCCTTCCTCTCAGGCCTGGTGTCCCTGTTACACCTCTCTTGTATGGTGAGACCAGGAGTGACCCCTGCCCTCACAAAGCTTCCAGACTAAAAGGCCCATATAGGACGTGCCCAAGTAGACCAGGCCAGGTGTCGATCCTGAACAAAAGCAAACAAAGCAGTCAAGTCTGCTGGATATGACCTTCCACTCTTGTGGTACATCCCGGCAACCTCACATGGGCCCGTACTAGAGGCACAACCCCTTGGAGCGTAGCCATTGCCTGTAGAAGGAGGAAGCCACTGCTCATCAGCACATACTCGGGTCTCTGTGAGGGAGGCAGTGTTATCACCGCTGTATGGATGAGCAAGCTGAAGACTCTTGCCTAAAGTCACACAGCTAATAAGGGGTTGAAACCAGGTCTGTCTGATTCCAGATCCCATCTTCTTTCTTGGCCTCAAACTGCCCTCTTAGGACAAAGGTCCAAGTAGCCTGTCTACAGAAAAAACACACCTGCTGCCTCTCAGGGTACACGCTGGGCATGCTGGCTTTGACGCCAAGTCAGAACAAACGGATCCCAGGTTTAAACCTAACCCTGCCACCAGGGAAGAGAAGAGGGCTGCATTACCTCCTACAAACTTTAGTCAGGTTTGTTCTCTTTGCATTATATATGCTAGATCTCTTAACATCCTCCCTGGCAGCAATCTGACCAATAAGAAATAAACTTCCTAAGAAATACAGTTTTGTCCAGTATGGTAGCCACTAAGCACATGTGCCTGTTGAGCACTTGAAATGACCAGTGCAAATTGAGATGTGCTGTAAATATAAAATTCATGCTGAATTTTGAAAACTTAGTATGCAAAAAAAAAAGGTAAGCTCTCTCATTAATAATTTTCTATAATGATTCCATGTAGAAATGTTAACATTTTGGACCTGTCAGATTAAATAAAATGTATCACTGAAATTAATTTCACCTGTTCCATTTTACTTTTTGTAATGTGGCTAGTAGAAATGTGGAAGCAGAGTCCTGTTTAGAAATCTGCTCTCAGCATTTGTAGACAGTATCTCTGCTCCTCAGACTGAGCTCAGTTGTGAAACGGTGGCCTTTGATGGTGTGCTGTGTATCCTTTATTCCACAGGAGGATGCAGACGTGGAGTGGAAATTTGCCCGAGCAAAACTCTGGCTGTCTTATTTTGATGAAGGAAGAACTCTACCTGCTCCTTTTAATCTAGTGCCAAGTCCTAAATCATTTTATTATCTCATAATGAGAATCAAGATGTGCCTCATAAAACTCTGCAAATCTAAGGCCAAAAGCTGTGAAAACGACCTTGAAATGGGCATGCTGAATTCCAAATTCAGGGTAGGTAGCATCCAGTTTATGGGGCTAGAGAAGGCAGTGGGAGGGTGAGGACTGAGTTGTGTGTGTTTGATTCAGATGGTGGCCCCTGACCCAAGGGAAGTCAGGAGCTGGGGGGCGCCACTGCTCTTCAGAATCTGCTGGCACATCAGCAAAGGCTGCCTGTGGTTCCACCCCTTCTCCTTGCAGGTCCTTGGAGAGGTGCATTATTAGGGACTCAGCAAGCTGCCTGGCTGAGCAGTGACCCCAGTGAGTGCAACTCCTGAGTGAACTTGGAAGTGGTATAGCTTTTTCCAGAAAGTACCTGGAGAAAGATTTCTGAAAAGAAATGTTCCCTGCCCATTCTCTCCCCTACCTGGAGATTCTCAGTGTTGATTAGCATATTAAAACCTCTGAGGAGTCCTTGAGGAAAGACACCTTCATAACTTTAACTCAGTGCTTTCCCAAAGTTACCAAACAACATTCTGTAACCCTTGTTAACATTCTGCAGAACTAAAGTTCCCAGAAACAGTGTTCTGGGAAGCTAAGCAGCAGCAGTACATGGGCCTATATGTGGCTGCTGTTCAAGTCCGTCTGTATATGTATGTATATATGTATGTTCTGTTTCCAGAAGACTCGCTACCAAGCTGGTATGAGAAATTCTGAAAACCTGACAGCAAATAACACTTTCAGCAAGCCCACCAGATACCAGGTAATGACCACTTTCCCAGCACGGACAGGAGTAGACGCAGTTAAGATGTGGATTTAGCCCCGTAGCTGTATCATTCCCCCAGAACACATCTTCATTCCTCCCTTCATTGAACAAATACGTATTGAGTGCCTCTGTATGCCAGGCACTGTGCTGCTTGCTGAGATACAGACACGGTTCCCACCTTAGTGGCCCCTCTGGTCTAGGGAGGGAGAGAGACATTGAACAAGTAAGCACACAAATATTTATATGACTTCAAATTGATAAAAGTGCAAAGAAGGACACAATAGAGTTCCAAGATAGAGAAAAATAGGGAGCCCCTGCTCAGATATAGTTATCAGAGAGGGCATCTTCAAGAGGACAGTTCGCGAAGACCTCACGGATGAGCAGGAGGCGCCTCATGGGCCTTCCAGGTAGAAGAAAAGGGAAAGGCCTGAGGGGAGAAGCATGCAGGTCTGGAGCAGCCTGGGGAGCAGCCCAGCCCCACGAGCAGGAGAGAGCAGAGGGGGATGCGGTCAGAGGGAAGTCAGGGGCCAGACCCCTGTCAGGATGTGGATTTTATTCCAAGTTCGTAAGGTCGGCAGGGGAGAGGGGTGACTTCGCAGGGGAGGGTGGATGATTGTATTTGAAGTTGTACTTATGCTTTAAGAAGGACCACCTAGCTGCTATAATGAGAGGAGACAGGCAGTGACAAGAGTGCAAGCAGGGAGACCGGTAGGGAGAACGTGAGAGTCATCCGGGTATGAGGGATGGTGGCTTGGATTGGGCTGTGAGTAGGGCAGTGGGGAAAAGCAGACAGATTCAATACACGTACATTCCGGATGTACAGCCAACAAGACCTGATGCTGGTGAGTATGGGGGAGGGAGGGACAGTAGCCAGCATGACTCCCAGATGTCATAAGCATCCAAGTGGAGATTGGTGTCTTCAATGAGCACCTGACCTTAGACTACTAAGTCTGTTGTTATAAAAATTACAAAAAGACCTTTTATGCTTGCAATCCTTGCATTGCTTTTGGAAATGAACGCCAAATCTCTGTTATCAGTTTGAATCAGCCATGAGCCAGGGATCAATGGTAACTACAGGTGATCGATTACAAAAGTGTAGGCCATTCTTTTCTTGCCTTCCACTGCTCCATGATCAGCAGTTTTATCCATGCTGATCATTTCTTATCAGATGTAAATGTGAAGCTGTCCTGAGCATTCTTTTCATCCGAGGTGAAAGTCCCTGCTGCCACCTTCCCAAAGGGAACAATTACAGATTTAACATCTTCTAGACACAGGTCTCAAATTGAATCTTTCCATCCATATTTCAGAAGCCAGCTGTGCAGTTAAGAGGATTTAATTGTACAATTAAGAAATGGCTTATCCCTCAAAGCACTTATAGTTTTATCAGATGACAGCGACTAAAACTTGGCAATGCGCAAATCTTGTATTTAATTGTGCACGAAATTGAGACTGCCCAGTTTGATCTGCTTTGAGTTATTTTACAGGCCAAATCCTTTGGTCAGTGGAAGGGATTTTATTTCTTAGCTTCTTGGAGACACTTATAGATTATCTGTATCACGGAAAGGATAGAAAAGCCTTATGGGTTAGGGCCAAATCTCTTCCTGGGTTTTGAGCAGAATCAGCTACAGAGATAAAGGAAGACTGATTATGTGTCACCGTCCTAAACCCAGAATGACTCCTTTCTGGACAAGTTAGTTTTCAAAAGCAGTCTCAGAGCAATCCCATTCCTGTCTTCTGTCATCACAGGTTGAGTCTCTGCTGCCCTAAATCTCCCCAGTAACTTCCTGCTGTGATTACAGAGTTTGGTCAGTTTGCAGCTTCAGGCTACTGATGACCTTGGAAAGCTTTGCTCACCTCGAGTTTTGTGAATCCTTGGAGAAAAGCCTGGGGCTATTTATTCAAATAGTTGTCACAGAAAAGAAGAAAAACTGGGCCAGTAGGCATCAGAGGGGAAGGACTGAGCAGACAGCAATGGGAGCTGGGAGCACCCTGCATTCCTGCATTTGCATATTGGCACTCTGCTCAGCCCTGTCAGGCTAGGTCTTGGCATCTTCCTCAGCCATCATCTGCTCATGATCAGAAAACCATAAGACGACACTAAAGGACAGCTGGCAGCAGGCTAAACACCAGCCCAGGTATAGCCTCCCCATATTCCTGGAAGAGGAGCACTACATTTAACCTCATTGAACAGATGAGAGGACTGAGCCTCAGTGGCTGAGTGTGCACAGCTGGTTGGACTGGGATCTGTCTGACTCACAAGAGCTCCTTCCTTTACCACATCACACTGCCCGGGCACTTGGGCATCTCCGTAGCATTGTATCACAGTCTTTCTCGGCACCTGCTTTGGCCATGTTTGACAGGCACTAGGAAGAGATCTACTTGAGCCTTCCAATCCTTGGTGAGGAGGCCAGGAGCAGCAGGAGGCACTTGTGCACTTCTGAGATTGCCCACAGCCACAGGCCAAAGCAGAAGGACAGACTTGGGCAGGGATCTGACTGTGACTCATCTGTTTTCTTGGGCCCACTAGTGGCCCTTGAAGTTCTAGAGCTTTCCTCCCAAGGCAACTTCCAAATGTGCAGAGAACATGAGGAGTCCAAGTGCCTCCCTCTATCTTACTATCCAGGCTATACCCAGAGCTGTCATCTTTCTGAGTCCATATCCCGTTGGCCTCTCCCCCAGCCATGGCGCTGAGAAATCCTGTGGCAGTCCCAAAGAGACAGGAGCACCGTCGTTCTTGCACATTTAGTTATTAAGCTTGTTCCTTGTTGTCTCTTCATTACAGCTTCTCAGTGGTTAGTGTTCTAGGTGTTTATTTCAAGCTTGTCAATCCTTCAGCTTTTTTGAGACCTTTGTTCTAAGGGAAGAGAGCTTCTTCAGACTTCACAGGCTCTCTGTGCTTTTCTTTTCTTAGACTCCCGGGTGTCTGAATGGTTATTTTTCGCAAAACTAGTTTCTTGCTTATGAAATGTTTTTTTCCAATCTGGGCTCTGTGGACATGAGATCAAACAGTGGAACACAACCATCATATTGGTGAGATGGCCAAAGTGTGCCTCCTCTCAAAGCCACCCTGTGACCTGTTCCAAGACCCAGCGTGTCAACTCATTGGGAGATATACAGACCTTATATACTCCCTCTCTGAGAGGTACATATCTTGATGGACAGAGCAAACAAGCCACACCCCAAATAAACCATAGAATCCAGGCACAGTCCATCATTCAAGTAAGCCCCAATCTTTATGTTGTAATCTCTTTCCCAAAACCCAGTGGGAAGTCCTCTTTTTCACCTTCTAGCTGCCCTTTACTGTATAGATCAAAGCAAGTAGAATAGACAGCTTGCTAGGGCTTATTTCTGCTATTCTAGTGTCTGAGAAACTCCAGTTTAATAAGTGACTTGTTCTGCAATCCATTTTGTCCACTCTCTTCCAAATGTTCCTCAATTTCTATTTTCCTAAGTGGCAACATTTCTTCCCTCTGGATTCAACTTCATTGACCATCTTCAGCATAGAGTACGTGTTCTCTTCCTTGTCTGTGTTCTTAGCTGCTCCTGAGCAGAGAGAGTCGTCTCTCCCATAGGAAGACTTTCTATGTTCCCCTCCACTGGCAGTGGCCAGAGGCCATCTGACCCTTTGGATCTAGGCTGGGAGAACTGTGTGCCTCCCTCCCCAAATGTGGGTCTCCATGTGACAACTATTCTTATCCATGGTGCAGCTCTTTTTCATCCACTTGAGTGGTCTTTTGCCTGAGTAATATTGCTAAATATACCCATCTCCAGTACTTGCTAAATGCACAGGGCAGGGTGGGGAGAGTGGCCACCAACAGGGACATGTGAACTTGGGGATAGTTTATTTTCTTCATGAAGTAAAAGAACTCCGAGGAAGATAGCAAGGAGATATCTCAACCTCATCACAAAGGAACAGACTTTCCTCCACACAATGAAGGAGGGGAGGCTTTTGATGTACATCTTTTCTGGAAACAGATATTCTTTGTGGCATCCATGTTATATAGAACTTTTGAGCATTTGCCAACCATTTCAAACTTTCTGGTGGTGAAAATAGCATCTTGCTCTTGCAGATCCCAAGTTATCTAACATGCACATGCCAGAGGGGAAGATAAGTCCCCATGAGGACACAGAGTCTCTAAGGACTGGCAGGTGCTCATGCTGCTCTCCCTGAAGGTCCCTGTCATTCCTGGAAGTGACCTGAGGGTGGGGAGAAAGGTCAAAGGGTCCCTGCACATCTGCAGTGCTCATCTGATTCTACTTCCACGTGAAGCCACTGTAATCCTAATGCATGTTGAGGGCTTAAAAGTGAACCTTTGGGGCTGGCCCCGTGGCTCACTCGGGCAGTGCGGCGCTGGTAGCACCGAGGCTGAGGGTTCGGATCCTATATAGGGATGGCTGGTGCGCTCACTGGCTGAGCGTGATGCAGACAACACCAAGTCAAGGGTTACGATCCCCTTACTGGTCAAAAAAAAAGTGAACCTTTGCTTTTCTATCCTTTGCACCCCAGGTCTGCAAAAACCCTAGCTCAGGTCAAACAAGCCAGTGCTCAAGAGTGGTCCATGAGCACTTACACTAATGCCATACTGGTGACCCTTTTCCCCCAGGAGTGACCACTGGATGAAAGGATGGATGAAGTTACCCATCCTTTAAAATCTTTGAGGCTTTCTCCTGCAAGGAAAGACTTGGAACCCAGAAGTGGAGGAAACTCCCTTTAACTAATGGGAGCCAGTTTCCTGCATCTCATTCACAAAGTTGTCTTGCACTTAACCTTTTTCTGAAGCTCAGATGAAGCCCCACCTTTGGTTTCCATTTTGGTTAAAACCCAGATCTGCCACCTCCTGGCTGTGTGACCTCAAGAAGTCACTTCACTCTCTGAACCTCGGTATCCTCACCTGTAAATGGAGACGTCAGCTCCCGTCTCCCTGAGTTTCTGGGAGGATTCAGTGAAATCATTTTTGTGAGACAGGCTTACACAATCCTGGTCTACAGGACACACTCAATACATTTGTTTCTTTGCTGCTTTCTTGTCCTTTCTCCCTTCCTCTTAGGGGACTATTCTGCACTGAAGGAGGCTTGTGAGCAGGATCTCACCTGTTTAAAACAAATGGAATTTGAAGGGCACATTTTGTATCAATAGTAAACATATACTCTGGAATATTTTTAAATAACCAGTTCGATCACGTTGTGCTGAAACAGTGTGCACACTGAGCAGAAGGACTGCAGTTGTGGCTGTACCTATGAAAGGTTTCCACTCAGCGCCACTTCACTTCCAGTCTCTGGCTTATCGTTTTACATCATAACTATTTAGCTCTTTAATCAGTGGATCCTGATTAAAAACTGGGGAATCCTTAACTCATGAAGTTTGCCTTGAAAAGACAACCATCTTTAACTAGATCCCCTTAACTTGTGTCAGCCTGAAAGTTTGCATTGGAAAAATACTTCTGAATTTCTTATTCAGTTAGCATGGCAGATTCTTAGGTATCTAGGGTTTTTTCCATGAGAGCTACCGCAGGAAAAAGGTTTTGTTTGCTTTTCTTATTCAAAGTGAAAACATTATTGGGCCTAACCCATGGCTCACTTGGGAGAGTGCGGTGCTGGGAGCACAGCAGCGCTGGGAGCACTGAGGCCGCAGGTTCGGATCCTCTATAGGGATGGCTGGTGTGCTCACTGGCTGAGCGTGGTGCGGATGACACCAAGCCAAGGGTTCCGATCCCCTTACTGGTCACACACAAAAAAAGTGAAAACATTATTGAGTCTCATGGAAAGGTATATATTCTTATAACTTAGATAACCTATTATATTGACTGTAAGAATGTCCATGAGAAATCCAGCACTGCAGTTTAACCACTAATACGATAAAGCCTTTCTGAGAAGGAGCAGCATGAGGCAACTTGCTAATTAACTTCTCGGCCTGGCATTAGATCACAAATCAAACCACAGGATCAAGTGGGCCATGAGCCCGAGGGCTGAGCAGGGCCTATGCTGGTTTGAATGAGTTGACCCAGCATCATCGAGAGTCTTGGCTGGGTTGAGGTGATGTCCTGGAATCCCAACCTGGGAGATGCCTCCTTGGCAAGGTCTTCACCATTAAAGGTGTGGAGAAAATCATTAGTTCAGGATAATAATGAGTTTGATCCTCCAGATCTTTGCATCCAATTCACTTTCCTTCTGCTTGCAAGAAGCTTTTCCTGAGTCCATCTAGTTTGAGAGAACTTAGCAGCCTGCTTCACATCACACAGCAAAGCCAGGGACAGAATTCGACCCACACAGGTTTCTTGAATCTAGAAAATTCTGCCTCGACCCCTCAGTCTTCAGGTGTGAGCAGGAGAGCAGGTCACAGGAAGGGATGACTGGCGAGCAGGGAAATCCCTTCTCCTTTTCCATACTGCTCATCTAGCACAAGATTCAGAAGTCTCAGCCACCAGAATATTTTTAAATCCTGTGATTTCACAGGAACCCTGGAACAACTTAGCTGGCAAAATCCAAAGTTCACCTCCTGCAGTCTTTCTTACACTTGGCTCTATTCTTGGTGTCTCTTAAGTGTTTATTCATGCCTCGTTTGCTTAAAGTATACAGTTTCTGCATAATAAACGGAACATGAGGGCCAAACTCTTCTCCTCCAGTGTGACTGGTGGCACAGTTAGGCCTGTGGGATTTCATGGGAAGTGGCATGTCTGCAAACTTCCAGAGGCCCTACTGTACCAGCTTCTGCTTCTGGCAGGAGTTTCCTTGTCCTGCAAGCCTGGTCCTGACTTTTGTACCAAGCTGATCTCTCATGAACAGCACACCTCTCACCGCCACCTCTGAGGGATGCAGTTCCAGCTGGCTGGCCTGCCAAGCCTTTCCCAGTATTCCCTCCTTGAAATAGAACTGAGGCCAGGGAGGAAGACATGACTGGTCAGGGTAGAGTCAGGACTACGATCCTCAAGCAGCCCCATGGATCCAAGATGATTCTCTTTCTCCGCCCCCCCTCTCTCTCCCCATCTCTCCCCCCACCCCCTTGGCCCAGCTTCTTGCTGTGGAGAAGTGTCCTGTTCTTACATCCAGGGACAGGTGGGCACTAGAGGGAGGTTAACAGAGAGACCAGACGGGTTCCCCCAGTAGGCAGGGCCCCCGCCAGAGCGAGGCAGTAGGCATGGCGGGGCCCCAGGGCTGTCGAGGTGTGGTGGGGAAAGGAGGGTCAGGCTGCCTCTGCGCTAAGCTGGACTTGTCCAATCTTCCTTGCTTCCTATTTCAGAAAATCATGAAACGGCTCATAAAAAGATATGTCCTGAAGGCCCAGGTGGACAGAGAAAATGACGAAGTCAATGAAGGTAAGTGATTGGGTCACCACAAACATAGTGTCGTAAAACACAATTTCTGCAGTTCGGAAGCCAGACCTGGGTCTCACCAGGCTAAGGTCACAGTGTTGTCGGGTGCTGTGTTCCTTTCTGGTGGCTCTCGGAGGGGAGCAGTTTCTGGCTCATTCAGGTGCAGGCAGGATGCTTCCCATGCAGCTGTAGGCTGCAGTCTCCATTTCCCTGCTGGCTGCAGCTGGGCTGCCCAAGCTCTAACTTGGAGGCCACCCTCCAGTCTCTGCATATGGCCCCGACATTTGAGTCAGCAGCAGGGCGGCAGATCCCCTCACACCTTGTCTCTGTCATCCCATCCCTCTGACCCACCCCTCTGCTTTCCTTCTCCACTTTTAAGGATTCATGCAATTAGATCGGGTTCACCTGGATAAGAGTAACTGCTTAAAATCCAGAGTAATCTCCCTATTTTAAGGTCAGCTTAAATTAGGATATGATTAACACCCTTAATTCCATTAGTGACCTTAGCTCCCATTTGCCATGTATCACAACCATATTCACAGGCGGAACACCAGGGATTAGGATGTGGACATCTTGGGAGTGGGTGACATTATCCTGCCCACACACTGATGGCTGCCTTGAGTCTGCCTCATGTCTCTTGAGTTCAGGATGGCCAAGAATTCCAGTGCCGGTGCCTCGTTCCATGGGCACGCATACAGGGTGGGCAGACTGTTCCGCATTTTTGGAGTCTGCCTCCAGCTCAGTTCCAACTGACCCCGTCTGGTCTCAGTTCCAGGTTCTAGAATCTGACAGCCAGCAGTGTTTCTCAAAGTATCCCCACCTCAGAACCAGTCGTTAAACCTGCAGACCCTGGACCCACGCAGACCTAATGAATCAACATCTGCGGGATGAGGCCCGGGGTTCTGCATTTGGATCATAGCACCAGGTGACTGGTGCATACTGAAGTTTTCAGACTACACTATTTTCACTGTTTGCGTTACTTTCCAGTCTATTTTAAGCTGTTACTCTTAACTGAAAAGCAAATTACCTTATACCGGGTAGTTAATCTTCATGAGAGACCTAGAATAAACATTGGCTGCCTGGAAACAGCTTCATCCATGACTGAAGTCACTAAGTCTCCCCTCACTTGGGCCACAGGGGGCTACTGAAGGAGCCCGGTCATTGAGTGACATCTGCTTGGTCCTGGGCACCCAGCATGCAGCACAAAGCTCAGCAGGGACCGGGCTGGGACTGTTACAGGGCTAGGCAGCAGCCCAGCCATCCACCCCTCCTCGTGGGTCTCAAACATAAAACCGCTGGGTGTCACGCCAGCCAGCCTCACACAGTGCGTAACTGTGATCGAGGTCACTATAACTGATCAAAAGAGGTGGGGTACCCATGTGTCATGCCACTTAAATTATACCTTGGAACTGAGGTAAAGCGGTGAAGCACCTAGTGACAAGAAAATAGGGGGTGTATGCATTTTTGAAAATGAATCGAATTGTCTCTTCAATATCTCTGCATTTTATGTATGGAAAGCCTACCTGAAAATAGACATGACGAGTCCTCAGGCAGTGGACTCCCACATGAGTTAAGTCCAGCATCTGTAGTATCAGCAAAGCCCCTTTTGACTCCCCTTTGTGGTTAATAATAAGATTCTCACAACCCAGACCCATTGGACTTCTAACCATGGGGCTCACCACGGGGATAAAAAGTGGAAGTCCCCGCTTAGCGGTCCCTTGTTAGGGAACGAGGCGTGCAGGCGCTGCCATGGCTGCGTTAATATTTAGTCAAGCAGCACTGCGCGCATGGGCTGCATGACCCTGCTCTGCTCGCCGCTGGGGGCTGGCCGGATCCATGTCTGTGGCCTCTTGGGAGTTTCTCCTCTCTATAAATAATGACAGAACAAAACATAGAGTGTCATGAAATTAAATGTTCCAGTTAATGAGGGTGTTGCTCAACACCCTTAACTATCATTATGTGAAATAGTGCTAGACACAGTTCACAACCCTGATCCCAACTCTTCCTTCAAGCCCTTTAGGGAGAGGTTTTCCAGGATCGGGAGGAGAGGGGCTTTAAATGCATGCATGTATCCTTCAGTGATGGGGAGCTGGATGGGTCTTAGGCCAAAATAGAGCCCCCATTGCCTCACCCCCACCCCTGGGGGCTGGACCCGTACCCCGAGGTGCTGCTGGAAGGATGCACACCCCACATGTGTATACTCAGCAGAATCTTGTCTGTCCTTGCAGGTGAGCTGAAGGAAATCAAGCAAGATATCTCCAGCCTGCGCTATGAACTTCTTGAAGAGAAGTCTCAAGCTACTGGTGAGCTGGCAGACCTGATCCAACAGCTCAGCGAGAAATTTGGAAAGAACTTAAACAAGGATCACCTGAGGGTGAATAAGGGCAAAGACATTTAGCAGCCCACACCGGCATCTGTGACTTCTACCAGCATTCCAAGGCCAGGTTGGATGCCCTGGCCCCCAGCCCAGGTGGGAAGGGGTCCTGCACCGCTCCTCTAGGACACGAAGGGGGTCCACTGGCTCAGTCTTGAGAAGCATCGCTGACTCTCCAGCCTTGTGGCCTGTACCCAGAATTGCTGTGAATCTAGGCTGTTGGGTAAGAAAAGCTACCACAGAAAGAGGGGAGGAAATGCCCCTGACACACGTGAGACCTTCAGTCCAGCTGCAGTGAAATGCATCCCTGTGGCCAGAGCAGGAATGGGCCGTCCTAGATGCACACACGTGCCCTCCCGCTGCACATGGGACCGCAGCTTTGGCTGTGTCGGGGAAGACAAACCACCTCATCACATAAGCCCCTTCTCGCTCCCTCCCCACCATCCGCACACGTTCAGACAGAACTGGGAGGTGACCTGTGACTACTCTTAAGTGCCAGATGAGAACACAGATAGCCTAATAGCAAAATACTTATATTTGTTTATATATAAAAAAAAGTTTAAAAATCCTAAATCAAAAATTGTACTGTAGTCACAGCACTGTTTAGAGAACAACAGCAAAATCCAAATGATGTATTTTTACCTTTATTAAGATTATCTTGTATTTACTATTTTTACCTGAAATGGGAAGAAATAAAATTACCTCATAATAGCCTGGCAGCCTCTGTGGATGTGCTGCCAGGGCCATCCTGCACCCTGCCTGGAGATGGCCTTGGAACCCACGGGCCAGGGATGCTCTGGGAGGGGAATGAGCCCGTGAGAGGGAGAAGGTGCCAAGCTCCTGAGTCACATAGCCAGGACCTCCAAGAAGTTATGGGCTCTGGCCTCCACCTCCAAGCCCTTCCTCCTATCCCCAGACCTAGTGTCCCCAACCTCGCCAAGGTCAGAGAGGAGGCAAAGGAAATAATGAGGGAAGTGGCAAGTTTTCTCCCACCCCATCTCTCCAGCTTTACTCCAGGGTGTGGGACGGGACCAGAGGGGTGCCGAGAACGGAGCCCAAATCTCCTCTCTAGGCCGGGCCTGAGTGTGGGTAGGGACAATGGCCACCAGAGGGCGCCCAGCCCCAAACAATGCCCGTTCTGTGTGGGTTGGAGAGGATGCCATTGGAATCCCGCAGACCCCACTGGGCCCAAGGAAACACCTACTTTAATACTGGTCAAATGTGTCGAGCACTTACTGCGTACCAGGAACTGTGCTCAGGGCTTTGGAGGCATCAGTCCACTGAAGCTTCACAGAAACCCTGCGAGAAGGGTCAGGGTTACAAATTCAAATGCCTTGCAGATGCCCTAGAAGTGAAGGAGTGTGTGTGTGTGTGTGTGTGTGTGTGTGTGTGTGTGTGTGTGTGTGTGTGTGTAGAGGGCTTGTGTTTCAGGATATACAGCATATCTTCAGGGCAATGTTTCTTAACTCTGCTATAAGAAAACAGCAAATCAGATGAGATGATCAGTAGAAGGGAAGCTGGTCCCAGCACTGAGGGGGCGAGGAGGGGCTCGGACAAAAAACACAGCCATGCCTTACCTAAAGCAGGCTGCACTCAGCCCAGCCAGTTGTTGCCATAAGGAATACAGGCCTCGTTTTGCCAAATTTTTCCAATTTCTGGGGGAAAAAATGTCAACATTTGTTGGGCCCCTGACAGCCAAGACAGATGACCAGAGAGGATGCTTCTGGGCTGCAGCTCCACATTGGGTCTTCCCAGCCTGATCTGCACCACTACCAAGTGCACAAACAGGACAGAAGTAGGGGCGTCCCACAGGTACCTTGGGCATGCTGCATATGCAGGGCACTCGACAGATGTAAACGCTGGCCCAGAGTCTCTGTGAGGGACAATGGACAGATTTCAAAGAACCCACAAGTCCTGAAGTGGCCTTCAGATTGCTTGTCCTTGTGTCTGTGTTGTTCTGGAGAGAACGCCTGCCACTTCTCTCAGATACTCGGCCACGCCTCCTGAGCCTGCAGATGAGGAATAAATTCATCCAGCAGACATTTACTGAGTTCCTTGCCAGGTACTGGGGATGAGCTATATGTGTCCAGTGTGGCTTCTTTTTAAGCCTGGACCCTGAATAGGGAGGCTAATATGCTTTGTAGGAAGAGCAATTGATTTATCCAGGGGACGAGTTATGGACACTACTGGAAGACTTCCTTTCAGACGTCCCACTTATCTTCATCAGAATGCTCACAAACACTTCTGAGGTGCATTATTCAATTTCCCTATCTGCCTGCAACCAGAGGCAGGTGGCAACCCCATTTTCAAACTGTGGAGCACCCTTTTCCTATCAAACCAAGTCTCAAATCTGTTCCTTACCATGATAAAGAAAAACACATCCCACAAAGTAATTAAAACCTGGAAAAGAAAACCAGCGCCATGCGTTAGGCTTTTAATGCCCCATCTGAGAGGTCAAGGTGGTCCAGGAGTGGATTCATGGCTGCCAGATGGATATGGGGACAGGCAGGGGAGAGACCCGCCCTGGTGGAGAGCTGTTGGAGAGGCCTGGGACTGAGGGCTGGCAGAGCTCATCAACCTGGGATGGGGCAAGCACTCCATGATTTTCCAGGCACTGACAACATCCCTAGCTTGCCCTATCTCCCTGGCCCATGTTGAATTAGCCAGGCAGGGGAAGGGAGGAATGGAACTTTAGAGGGGCTCAAGGACAGACGAGCAAGGAGATAAGAGAGCCCAGGCCCTCTCTGAAAAGTGCACGGACACCCCTGAAGTCATGTGCACCTCCCAAAGCACCCATGTCTCCCCGCAGCTCTGCACACTGTCATCATTCCATCTACAACTTTAATGTGTGCATTTAGATCTGTCTTCACTGCTCTTAGGGAAGCTCCATGAGCGGCCCAGGTCTCTTTTATTCCCCACTGGGTGCTGGCACAGGGCCACAGAGGAGACACTCAGTGGATTACTGCCGGGCCTTCTGGGCCCCAGTTTTCAGAAGGTCCTTCAGACACACCATGGGCCCTGGAAAACTGAGTAAGTGGGTAGAAAACACAAGTCATCCCCGCTGTGCCCCGGCCCAGGCATGGCTGAAACGCGTGGCTCCTTCCCTCCTCACCTCGCGCCCGTGACCTTTACCCAGCACAGCACACTCCGCTCACTGCGCACGGGCCTCAGGAGTGGCAGCCCAGTCCAGGCCTGCTGGGTAACCAGTGGTTAAGCAGCGAGTTCTCCAGTGACCTGTCACTTTCCAATGGCTCCTAATAGGACTCAGCAAATCATAGTGACACTTCCCCGGCAAAAAACCCCAATTAGTCCCCAGAGCTGTTGCTAAAGGACATGTGCTCACACACTTGAGAAAGCACAGCAGCCTCTCTGCCCATCACGGACTATCTCCTTCCCTCCCAGCAAGGCACAAAGACAAAAAATTGGCCAACACAACCCAGGCTGGGGGAGGTCCCCTAAGGCAGGCCTGACTCCACGGAAGCTGCTCAAGTGGCCGCAGGCCTGGGAAGGCCGTGACCAGACACCCTCATGGGGAGGTCTGGGCACCTTGCCCTGCTCAGGAGCACTCACGTCTGGTTAAAAATAAGTGGACTCATGGGCTGTCACTCCTCCAAGTGTTCATTAACACTTATGTAAAGCACCGAGTGTGAGGCCCCAGAGGCTGGCAGGCAGCAGGATTCTGATCCGCTGAGGCAGGCAGGCACGCACGCCTCCATTCTGTTTATCCCAGCTCTTTCCTTCATCCCTCAAAGAGTGAAAGTTCCAGAAGGAAGGAACTCCAGGAGAGACACATAGATGTAAGTCAACTGACGCTGGTGACCAATCAGGGAAACCTCCCAGGGCAGCAAGCTCCAGAGGCTAACCGGACCTCCTCGCGGTCCTGGGAGCATGGCCCACCACTCGGGGATCACACTGTAGGGACACCTAGCAACTTCTGGCCCAGTATTTCTCCTTTGCTTCCCCACCCAATGCCAGCAGGCAGCTAGGAGCTCCTATGCCATTTGCTTCAGGGCAGGAATGGCACGGAAAGCAGGAAAAGAGAAAGGAGTGCCCTGAGCCGGTCTCCAAGGGCCTGAGTCCTTAGAGCAGGGAGAGGATTGAGGGAAGAATCAAAAAGCTTGCGAGAAATGGTGGTTGAGGCGCGTGGGGCTCTCCCTATCCTGAAATGCTTCCTGCAGAAGGGGCAGGAGAGGAATGAGAGCAGAGAGGTGAGGGCGGCCTCCTGCAGAGCCGGAGGTGGTTCGGCATTGCTAGAAGGAGCAGGAACCAGCCAGCGCCTCCCTCAGCAGCTGCAGGGGAGGACCTCCAAAGCAGCCGGCCCCGCCCCCACGCCTGGGGAGAGAGGAGGAGGGAGGGGCAAAGTGGCCTCTCACTGCAGTAGTTTGAAAAGTGCTCATGTCATATCCTCAGAGTGTCTGAGTCGGAAATAACTGGACCCATCAGGGCCCACTATGCCTTGATATGGTGCAGCTGGGCCAGCTGACAAAGAGGCCCATGTGTCCTGTGGCAGCCAACATGCTGCCTGGGGGACCCTGACATCCCCTCCCCCCCACCACACACCACACACACACACACTCATCAGCGGCCCCCACCCAGCTGGCAGCACGTTGGGGAAACAGACAACAAAAGAAGGCAACTTAAATGTGCCAAATAAAAATTTAAGGGGACACTTTCAGGTGTCTGAGGGTTAGTCCAGCCACTCTTAGGGTAGACTACACTTCTAACTTTGCCACATCCACCCCCAACCACCTCTCGTGTCAGTGTATATGCAGGGATAGAACAGAGAGATGGCAGGGCAGGGGCCAAGAGGAGAGGGAACTAGCAGAAAGGGGTGTGGAGCATGTGGCTTTGTGCTGGCTGTGACCCCCTCCTTAGCTGGTAACAGATCTCATTCCACCGTAGACACAAGCCAGCACCTAACCCCAGTGCAGCCAACCAGAGTGCCCAGCTCCCCTGAAATCAACAGCAGACCCAAGTAGAGCCAGCCATGGTCCTTCCTTGAGTTTATATACATGTGGACACTGGATAAGACAAGTCTTTTCCTGGTAAGGTTGCTGAACAGGAGAATGCAAATCTAAGACACCAGGAGACACCTCCCTGCCACACAGGGAGAGACTGCAAATGAAGTCAAAGAGAGACGAGAACTAGAGAGAAAGGAGAAGAGGACGTAGTAGGGGAGGGAGGGAGAAGAAAGGAAAGGGAGGAAAGGGGGACATGTGTGACATGGGCCAGTTCCTGATGCTCTGCTTCCCACGGCTCTTCCTTAGCACTGGTGACCTGTTCCAGAAGCCTTCTCAGCCTCACCAGTAAGTAAGTCCCATTTTTGTTTAAGCTAATTCGCATTGGGTTTCTGTCCTGATAAACACAGAAATGATGCTATGACTTCATTTCCCTACCCTTCCATTGGGGCTGGTTTTGAGGTTCTATGGTTAGAAGAACAAGGGCCAGAAACTGTCAAGACAGTTTCTCCTGAGACATGGTGAGATTCTGGACAACGGGTAGGGGCCAGGAGCTGACTGAACTCTTCAGGAGAGAATCTACAAGGCTGTGGGACATAGTAGGGCTGCTCTGGGGCCCAGAGGATGCATGCACCTCAGGACAAGGAGAAAAGTCTTCCTGCTCTGTCCTGGCTCCACCCTCGGAAGGATCCAGAGCTGGCATTTCTTGGGAATTTCTGTGAGGGACAATGGTCCCAGTGAAGCATCTCTCAACAGCTGTGGAGGCAGCAGGTAATGGGGAGGCCAAGGCGGAGGCAAAGCAGAGGGGTGGGACAAGGCAGCCAGCATAGTGACCACAGTTATCACCCTTGTTTGTGGGGTCACCCCTCAGAGACTCCAGAAATAAACAGCAGACGCTTTGAAAATGAACAATTTCTGGCTGGTGGAGTTGCTGCTATAAATAGGAAACAGGCTTACTTTGTAGGTACAGCTGATGAACTGGACTATTCAAGTTACATAAATGCAACTCGATATTGGATTTGGGGACTCTGCTGCTTTCCATAAGCATAGATCATTGAGAGCAGCATGAATCTCAGCAGCTATACCACTGACTCATACAGTTTTCAGACTGGTGATGCCGGGGGTGGGCAGTGGGGGGCAGGGAGCATGACTGCCCCAGACCTGAGCCGGATTGGTCACGGAGAGAGAGAAAGTGACTCTTTGGATCATTCCAATGACAGAACAGAACAGAGCCTCAGGGTTTCATGCTCAGCTCAAATCAATTGCAGAATGGACATTCCAGCAAAATAGAGCTCCTGGTGCCTTCATAATCTGCAGAACTGAATCAGATGCCCCCAAAGCCTGATGAGCCCTGCTGGAGGTGAACATTCTATCTGAGAGCCAAGGTTGGTTTTTAGACACACCTGCACGTAAAGACGTTCACAGCATTATCACTGTCTGTCACCAACAGTGTGAAGAGAATGTGTATTCTGTGCTTCAGCAAAGGCCACGGGGATGTCTTCTCATGATATTTCTCTTTCAATGATACACAGATGTTTTGCTGTGTCCTGGGACATCTGAGCTTCTATGTCCCTGAGCGCCAGCTCCAAGGTGAATGACTTCTGTTGTGTTGAGGCTGCAGGGAGAGAATAGCACAGATCAGTATTCTAGTCACTCTGAACAGATTTTCAATTTTTCTCCCAAAGGGTAGAAATACCACTTTCCTGATTCTTCAAGGCCTTCCCGTCTGTCTTCCCCCTGCATATATATGACATGATAGATTCAGCCTGTGATGAACATAAGGGACACTATCTGGAAAAGGGAGCTAATGGTTTGAGAAAAGGACACAGATGTGTGAAGAAACCAAGGGAGTTGCTACTCCCACTCAGCCTGTGTGCACAGCTACCTAAAGGGTCATAAGTCAGGCACCTGGCTAACTCTAAAGCGACTGAAAGTGTGCCCCGAGCTCAGGGGGTGTTGCTGGTCATCCCTGGTGCTCCACTGCATGGGCTGAGACAAGGAGGAGAATTTGGAAGTGAGAATGGGATCTGGGCCCAAGCCCCCAGAACATCGGCACAAGGGAAGGGGGCCCCATATTTGCTTCCACATGGGTCCACCTGGTGACAGAGACCTGTAGGCAACCCAAGGACATGTGAAGGAGACAACCGTGACTTCATCTTTGTGATGTGCAGGGACTCCTAGAGGCCTCTCAGAGGCCACCACCAGAAACCAATGGGCAAGAGGAGGCATCTGTATGAAGTCACTGCTGGAAAGGGTACATCAGAGAGAAACTGACAACCTGACAGGCCTCGGCGTCTCCTCCCTTGTGGCTGTGGTTACCCAGAGGCATAAACCACTGATATAGTTTGGATATGTTTGTCCCCCCAAAGCTCATGTTGAAATCTGATTCCCAATGTGGCAATGTCAGGAGGTGTTTGGGTAATAGGGGCAGATCCCTCATGAATAGGTGAATACCCTCCCTGCGGGTGGAGGAAGGGTAGTGAGTTCTCACTCTATTAGTTCCCAAGAGAGCTAGTTGTTTAAAGGAGGATGACATCTCCCTTTACTCTTTCTCTTGCTTCCCCTCACCATGTGATCTGCTTGTACCTGGCAGCTGCCTGCCACTTTCCACCACGAGCAGAAGCAGCCTGAGGCCCATACCAGATGCAGCTGTCCCAGAATCATGAGCCAAATAAACCTCTTTTCTTTATAAATTACCCAGTTTCAGGTATTCTGTTATAACAACACAAAATGGACTAATGCAACCACCATTGGCACAGAGCAGAGGAGCCTGGGTCTGTGTAACCTCCCCCAAGTCACATCACAGGTGTCCAAGCACAGGAATGGCAGGGCCAGCAGCATGGAGTCGCATTGAAAAAGAAATGCTATTCTGGGCAGATGCTCCATTTCCCAGATAAACACCAATGCTTTGCATGGCTGCTGTTCTGTGAAGTATTTGTGTGACTTCCCAAGAAAGAAAGGAAAATACAGTTGTGGTGAGCTATAATATCCATGGTTCCGATGAAAAATGTCTGCTGGCACTCACACCCTCGTGTATTCCCTTCCCACAATGACTCCAGGCTTGGTCATGTGACTTGCTTTTGCCAATGGGCATTAGCAAGTATAGCACAAGCAGTGGCTTTTTATGCACATGCCACTGGAGCTTATCTTACAACAAGCCAGCTGTCATGCTGTAAAGAAGCTCAGCTAGACTGCTGAACATTGGGAGGCCTGTGGAGAGAAACTTTGGAGGATGAGAGGCCTCTTGTGCTTTCCATTTTAGCCAAGTTCTCCAGCTGAGGGCAGCTCCATGAGTGATTCAGCTATGGAAAGCAGAAGAACCACCCAGCTGAGCCTTGTCATCCACAGAAGCATGAGAAATAATAAAGTGTTGTTGTTTTAGACCACCAAGTTTTCAGATGGTATGTTACCTAGTGAGAAATAACTAAAATAAAGGGACTGGGAGATGATCCATGAAATTTTCACACCATACTTGGCCCATCCATAGGACAGTAATCTCATCCATTCATTCCCAAAGAATGATTTACTCCTGAATCATAAGTCCTGGTGCCTCCCCTATGAATGCAAGTCAGCATGTGTTAATGAAGCTACAGTCAGGGTCTCCAACCTACCAAGGTCAGCTTTACTCCACTCAGAAAGAAACGCTGTTTCTGGACACCAATAGAAACTCCCCCCAAAATAGCTTTGGCCATCTTGCAGAAAGATGCACACTTTGTTGAACAAGCTGAATGCAGCCAGTTAACTCAGTCATCACCTCAGCTCATATACCGCAATGTGCGAAGGTCTGGAAGGATTCTACGGACTCCAGCTCTGAGGAGTTTGCAGTCTCACTGGAGAGAAAGGAGTCGAGCCTGGGAACAGGTAAGCGGATTTGTGAGACTTTAATAGAGTGGTGGGCAATACAGGAGAGACGTCACAAGGCAGTCAGTGAATCATTGCCCAGTGGACCATGATCACCCCCCTGAGATTTGCAGTCTTACACCTATCTGAGCACTTTCACATCCCGTATCTCATTTAATTAAAACAACAACCCAGTGAGGTGGGTAGGGCAGGATTCATTATCCCCTTTTTATAGAAAGAGCTTAAGTAGAGTAGGGGTCCCATTGAGTGAGCCCCCCCATGAACTAGAAGCCCCTGAGCCCCATGAACAGGACCATTGCAGAGTGGATGCCAATAAACAGAACTGAGTGGGAGAAGTGCCCTTAGGCTGGGCAACAAGTGTAGAAACACTGCCCCTGGGGAGGAGGGACAGTCCTTGTGGGCTATTTCCTAATGCAGTCCTGGAACCTCCTGCCTCAGACTCCCCTGGGACATGTACTGATAATGTAGATCCACACACTAAGGGCAGGGCCTGGGCAATCATATTTGAACACAATTGCATGGTTATCAGGTCACCAGACTGGGGGGTAGTGGAGATGGAACTGGGTGCCGAGCCTGGACCAGTGCTCTAGATAGCTCTCTGGTCTTCACTGAGGTGGGACTGATCCAGTTTTGGAAGGATATATAAGATTCGGGCATGCAGAAAGGATAGGGGATAAAGCATTGGAGGCATGAATAGGCATGAATAGCTCAATCCCACCCTCTCCTATGCTGCATACCCATTAATAAACGGCATCATCATTAAGTGAAAATTTATAGTAAAGGGATAGTAACAAGGGTTTGGGGTAATAACAGTCTCCAGGAATGGCTTAGTTTAGATTTTATCTTCTGTTTCTTGGAGGTAAGGAAATGTAAATCTTGCACTGGGGTATGGGCAGTGTCCCTCCCCACTCTGTCCTGGGCTCTCGGGACTCACCTGGAATCAGAAAGCAGAGCCCTGAGTCGGACAACCTGCCCAGCTGGCGCTGTCATGCTTCCACAGTGTCCTGGCATTAGAGAACCTGGGGAGGCAGGCCTTGTCCCCCATCATGCTGGCAGGTTCTGCTGACAAAGAGGGCAGGATGAGAAGCTCCAGCCAGGCGGAGCAAGGAGTGTGTGTGAGAGAGAGGGGTGGGGGTCCACTCCTCTTCCCACCACAGCAAAGAGGGATGAGGGGCAGGGAGGGGTAAAGACACCTCTGGTGGTTCATCTGATTTAAGATTTACCTTTTATTTCTATCACCCTTTTCTACTCTTTGTGACTGAAACGAAGCCACTTCCGATCTCTATCAGGAGCAAATGCACTGTTTAAGTGCATTCATAATTAGACCCAGGAAATTCACTCTTTAATAATCAGCATGTTTCTCCCTCCAGCCTGCTAAACCTCCTTCTCCTGCCTCCTTGGTTCTATTTTCATCCCTGTTCTCTCCCAGGTAGGATCCCTTAAAGGAACCCGATTAGTTTGTCTTCTTTTCCCTTTCTTTCCAAATGGTCCTAAGGGGCCCCCAAGGGTGGGCCTTTTCCTCTGTTGTGATTCAGAGTGAGGTTCTGAGATTGGGCTCCAAGGAGCCAGAGAAGCAGATCCAAGAAAAGGCATGAAATGAAAAAGCCCAGCCCACTCACCCTCTGGCTCGGTGGAGCCCAGACTGCACCCTCTGCCTGGGGAGAGGAGAGACCATCTCCCCAAAGCCTGTAATGATGAGCGTATCTCTTCCACCCTGGCTGCCCTCTCAAGAGGGTGCAGAGAGGATGGAAAACTGTTCTGTGTGATGTTGCGTCACTGTCACCATGAATCAGGGCCTACCACTCCAGGACTCCCAACGGGCCCACTGTCCACCCCCCTCCAGCTCCAGCCCCACCTGCCAGCCAGTGCCCAGGCCTCTGCCTCCTGGAGCCTGGAGGGGGCTGAAGGAAGCCAGATGGATGAGGCATGTAAGAAATGAGGACCCAAGAGACAGGGGAGAGAAATAAAAAAGCAAATTACTTTGGCTGTTTTGTTTTATAGTGTTTTTTTGAAAGAAAAAAAAACATATTATTCTCATTACAAAAGTAAGCCATGGTCACTGGAGAAATTTTCAAAAACCTCAGTGCTCAAAAAGAAGAAAATGAAAATCACCCTAATCCAACCACCTCGGTATAATTATTAGGGGGTATTTACTTGTGGTTTTCTTTGCATATTTAAAGGAATCTTAATCCACAAACTCAAGTGGATAAGAAATGTAAGGTTATTTCTCTATTAACTAATCTCTGTTAGAAGCCCCCCATGTTCCTATTCCTCTGAGGTGGTAGAAATCTCCCCTCACCCACTTTCCTGGCACTGCTAAATTCTGCAGGCTTAAGGCAGCTATTATCCATCCATAGCTCTCTCTGACTGCGTTGGTGTCCGCCGGGCCCCTGTTGTCCTATCTGCTTCCTAAAGGCTAATCCTGTAGGTCACTGCTGCATGGACCCTCATTCCCATCCAAAAAGTCCTCCAGAATGCCTGCTTGCCTCTTTCATGCCCTTCTGGGAGCACTGACTCAGAAGCCTTTGTGTCCAAACCACTTTGCAGCTGGAGTCAGCTTGCAACGGCCCCTCAGCACTTCCAGGCACACTTAGGTGAGTTTGCAGGAATTGTCCTACCACCTCACACCAGGTGGGGCTGGGGGAACCACAGACGCTCTGAGAGCTCTGCTTCCTTAGGACTCTGCCTAAGAAAAGTATTTATCATCTACCTCTGCATCCTGATCCTCCAAACTATCTGAGTTTCTGTCATCCCTCTCAAGACAAAGAACCCTTCCTCCCAGTCTCAGAGACCCACCAACCTTGTCTCCCCACCAACTCTCCTCTCCTCACCTCCCACTCTACCAAGATCAGGGAGATCTTTTCTAACTGCAGGGATGGGAAATTTTGCTCTTACGCAGCACTGCCACATATGGTTGAGCAGTGTGTGCACTGCACAAAGGTGCCCACTGAAAGGCGGGGGTGCAACAGGAGACCAAGGGAAAGGGCACCTTTTTATAATTCATGCAGATGTGCCATAGATGCCAGCCACAGCCCTGCTCTCACTCATTATGTCTTGCTCTAAACCTTATATCCAGGCTTAGACTTTTGAAATTCAGAAGCCAATAATTTGACTCCTTTCTTAGCTGAACTCTGCAATGTTGTCCCTTCCCTGGGGTAATTAATGTTGGGCAGTCTGATTGCCATCTGTCTTCCAGGAAGGAGTGAAAGCATTAGGAAATGCAGAGGATGCCTTGGCTAATATCTGATTATATCACACACACAGAGACACACGTGCAAGCACACACACACACACACACACACAAATATGCATGTGCATTCATAGCTCCAAATGCTAGGTTCGAATCTTTGGGGTTGGGGCCAAAATCTGAATTTTAAAAAGCATGCCAGGTGATTCTGAAGGGGCTGGGGGAGAAGAGGTCCCATGAGGAGAAGCTGAGACCAGTCCCTGGAGAACACTGCCCTCAGGCCTTCAGCTCCCATTGCAGAGGGTGCAAGACCTTGCTGTTTTTGCCTGGGTGGGTGAATCCAGGGCCAGAAGGCCTAGCCTGGATGGTGGCTTGGCATCTCTTGAAATGCCCTTAACACCCCCCATCATCCTCTTGTTTTCCCTATTTGGCTCCAGCTGAGATGCTGAGACCATCACACACTGGTGAAGGCCAGTGCCATTTCTGGGGGGAATATCATCCCGAAGGCTTTCTCTGAGAAGGGGCTGGATGACTCCAAGTCACTCAGCCCACTTGTCCCATCCACCAGACACCAGCCCACAGGTAGCCTCCCTAGGGAAGGAGTAAGGGAAGCCCCTTCCCCAGCAGGACTGGGGTGCAGGAACCACACGTGTCTCCCCAGAGGAAACCTTCCATGATGGATATAACCTAATGTCTCAAAAGGAGCAGGCTGAATTTCTATTGCCTCAGCATCAAATGGCAATGCTAATGTAGCTTCCAATTTAGTTTTAAAATGCCACTTAAAGGACAGCTTCAGTTCTCTCACTTAAAACTTTTTTTAAGTAATCACATCTCATGAATCACGCCGTGGGCATATTTGTCCCTCCTCCCTGTCAAGGACTGACAGAGCAAAAGGGACCATCTTTCTCAGATTTTTGATGACTAATGTGCTACCCTTTGGTCAAAGGGCCTTTCTCTGCCCCTACCCCACATCCACAGTCCCTTTTGCCTGGGGCCTCTGAGCAACCAGTCATGACCCTGCCACACCCCCACAGGAGAAGACGGCGCTGCCCAGTGGCAGGGGGGCAGGAAGGACCAGAGAAGAAATGAGAGCTGCCCCCCAGACAGTGGCCAGAGGCAAGCTTTGGAGCAGGGGGTGATTGGCTGTAGTGAGGGACTTATCCAAACGTAAGAGAATGGGGATCCCTAGTAGTTTTATGGGAGAGACACCAAGTTGTGTGTGGGGGTGGGAGGTGTGGGTGTTAACTTTTGGGAGAAAAAGAAAACATAATTTTAAACCCTGAAGGAATATGCTCCTGAACTTTGTAGACTTGGGTTTTCTTCCTCTTTCTAGTCAAGGACGAAAATCCTTCCCTATAGTCTGAGTGCACGCAGGAGGGGACAGGCATGGAGAGCATATGTTGTCAGGGTCTGTCTCTCCTACACCAGCCGCTCATTAGATCACAGGTAACCTCGGGATTTGGATCCATGAAGACAGGGTTGTGGGAGGCCAGGCCATTTGCCAAGGACCCCATAAAGAAATGAAAAGCTTTCTCTAAAGGACTGGGTCTGTAGGCTTGGCCTGGTCTTTGGGGAGGTGAGGAGCAGTGAGTCATGGGGGGTGGTTGCCTGTCCTAGCAGGGCCAGTACTAATTCCCTGAGCAAGAAGTCAGGCTTCTAACTGCCTGCCCAGACCCCCAGCTCAGGAGTGAAATCTGCAGGCAGACAGCTCAAGCTTGCACCTCCTGCTGCCCCCTAGCCTTGCCCCAGCTTCCCACAGAGTGACTCTGGAGGCAGCAGAGAGAGAAAGCCCATCCTTAGCACTCAGTGACCCTGCTCATAACCCCACACCCCTGTTTGGGCCAGGCAGCAGGAGGAGTGGAGTTTCACCACCAGCAAACCTCTGCCCTTCCCAGAGAAGGCTAGGGGATCAGGCCCAGGGGATGGCAACCAGTCTGCTATCAGCAGCCTAGAATGCTTATGTCCCACTTGGCTTGAGGCCACATAGCCAAAGGGAGCCAGAGAGGCAGGCAAGGTCACGTGTCATTCAAACCAAAAAGAAAGATGTTAAGATACTGACCAGTGAGTGGTAAGACTTGGTCCATAAAATGGCACATTCAGAGTCATTCTTCACCAGAGTCAGAGCAACAGCCATAGCCTGCAGCTCCAGGTTTGCACCCTCTGCTGGCACCCCCAGTCCCAGCCCCAGGCAGCCCAGTGAATCTTGGGACTGACTCTCTCCCTACCACCATCTGATCCGAACAGAACCCCACAGGCTGATGGGAGTAGAGGACAGAGCCAGAGATGCCCTTTTTTAGGACAGGATCCTAAGCCCTTCTGTGATCTCTCCTTGCAGAGGCATCTCTCCCTTATGCCTGGTCCTCTCTCCAGTCACCCCACTCCTCCAACAAAACCACACCATGAAAGCCCTGGCATGACCATTCTCCAAGCCTCCTAATAGCCTGTTCTCATTTGGAAAATTGCTTCATTTCAGAGCCTGGGCTTGGACTTCTTACTATTTAGTTCTTAAAATGGCCATTCTAAAATGTAACCTTAAGTCGCCAACCATTACAGTTGTTAATTCCATATATAAAACAAACAAAATTGCCAGGGGTGATGGTTAAAAAGAAAAAAGTTCTGCAAGCAAAGGCATCATCAGCATTAGAAGAAGCGGAGGCCATTCTGTCCTGCCTAGTCTCATGCCCACCCTCCCCTCCATACACAGAAAAACCCACCCCAGCAGCAACGAACTGCAGCCTTCAGACAGCTACTTTTCACCCTTGATCTTCACCCCCAGCCTCTGTTTGATGTTGAGTGGTTTAATAATAATTCCCCTAGCATGTGGAAGAAACAGAAATAGCTTCGCCAAGCACTGCAGGCCAGCGTTGCACAGTTTACAAAATCCTGGGGCTTTAATGCTCCCGATCTCCCAAGTTTCCATTAAACAGCTGCCAAATGGCTCCCTCGTGGCAGGAAAAGCACCCTGGCCCCTTCTTTCTCGGTCTCTCCACAGACAGGCCAGCAGGAAGGAGCATGTGTCACTCAACAACTTCGTAATGGGAAGAGATCACTCTGGGGTCCCAGCCCTGTGACCTCTGCCTGTCAAAGCCAACCTCTGAGGCCCCTTTTATAATCTTTTCCAAAGACTTAAATGTATGAGTACACAAAGATCCCTTAATGGAAGGTCGCTCTGGCTTGTATAAAAAGCTGTGTAAACTTCGTGTCTGCATTTACTCAGTACCAGCCTTGTTTAATTTTCTGCCCGGGGATGTGCAGGGAACGTGACTGCCATCTCAGAGCTCTGAACATCTTTTGGAAAAGAAACAGTATCTTCCCCACTTAGGGACAGAAGGAACCCCAAAAAAGGACAAGATACCTCCTCCAACTTTACCAAATTTACCAAAAGGAAAGGCCATGTGACCACACACTCTGCTGAGTTTCTCATTAGGAAAAGCAGCTTAAGAGTGAGGACATATTGAGGAGTTTGAGGCCCCCTTGCATGTGCTCCCCAGCTGTGTGATCCTGACAAGTGATATCACTTCTGGGGGGTTTTTCTTCCTTGGGAAAATGGAGACAATAGCAGTGCCCATCACAGGATGCTGTGGGAAGAAAGATGAACCCTGAAGCCCAGGCCCAGGCTCAGCTGTGGTAAGAGGCCATGACTGGTGCCACTAGAACCGCTCTGACATCAGAGGCAGTTTATCACAGAGGTTAGGCACATGGACCCTGTAGCCTGGCTGCCCGGGTTCAAGCACCAGCTCCTCCAATCTTAGGTGCGGGACCTTGCACGTGTTACTTAACTTCTATAAAATGCTATTTGGGGATGAAAAGGAGGAGTGACCATGGGGAAGAAATGAGCAGTGTCAGGAACCCCAGGTGCAGAGATTTCCTGCCCCCACCATGAGCAGTGGAGCTGCAGGGACTCTCCATGCACACCAACCTTTTGCAGACTCCCCTGCTCCACACTCGTTTCCTGGAGGATCACAGCACGTTTCCAGAGCAGGACCAGAAATCACCTGCCATAACTTATTGTACAGCTGAGGCCTGCCCCAGATTCCACGTAGGACCTCCTAGGACCTCCCAGCTGAGCTGCCCAGGCTTCCTGCCACTGCCTGGGCTCTTACCTGCTATCCTGGGGGGAGCTGAGAGGAAGTGAGGAAAGCAGGCCACTTACTCCCCATGCAGACTCCAGGAGGAAATTCCAAGCCAAGCCCCAAAGTGAGCTACTCAAGTCATGCATTCAAGCCTCACCAGAAACTAAGAAGGAGGGGCTTCACCTAGGTAAAACTGCCTCCATCCAACCCCCATGCTGACCCCCCCCATGGCTTAAAGTACCAGTGACAAGGCTGGTTCTTGTTTCACATAATGTCCTCTAGGATCCTACTGGCTGAGAAAAATGCTGTCCAAAATAGGTCAAGTCTGCAGAGAAAGGGATTGCCATCCCTTTCCTGCATGGCCCACTGCCATTGCTGCTGCTACATCACTGTTACATGGTGGCTGTCCTCTATTAACACAGATAAGCCCTGGTCCCTCTCAGAGCCAGCTTTCCCATCTGGAAATGAGCTGCTGGCCTGAGCAGCAGCCAAGCGTGGAGGCCCACCGTCCTTTGCCCTTGGGGCTTACTAGGCAGCTCCCCAGGACAATGGTAGGTCCTGTCTGGGATGGTGACTGGGTAGATTGGGCAGTCCTGAGTCCTGCCAGGCCCTGCCCTCCACACAGCCCCCTCTGGCCCAGGACTGCCGTCCTTTGCCCTTGGGGCTTACTAGGCAGCTCCCCAGGACAATGGTAGGTCCTGTCTGGGATGGTGACTGGGTAGAGTGGGCAGTCCTGAGTCCTGCCAGGCCCTGCCCTCCACACAGCCCCCTCTGGCCCAGGACTG
>NW_007728767.1:211915-250960 GCF_000696425.1 Galeopterus variegatus | reverse complement strand
CAGAAACTAAGAAGGAGGGGCTTCACCTAGGTAAAACTGCCTCCATCCAACCCCCATGCTGACCCCCCCCATGGCTTAAAGTACCAGTGACAAGGCTGGTTCTTGTTTCACATAATGTCCTCTAGGATCCTACTGGCTGAGAAAAATGCTGTCCAAAATAGGTCAAGTCTGCAGAGAAAGGGATTGCCATCCCTTTCCTGCATGGCCCACTGCCATTGCTGCTGCTACATCACTGTTACATGGTGGCTGTCCTCTATTAACACAGATAAGCCCTGGTCCCTCTCAGAGCCAGCTTTCCCATCTGGAAATGAGCTGCTGGCCTGAGCAGCAGCCAAGCGTGGAGGCCCACCGTCCTTTGCCCTTGGGGCTTACTAGGCAGCTCCCCAGGACAATGGTAGGTCCTGTCTGGGATGGTGACTGGGTAGATTGGGCAGTCCTGAGTCCTGCCAGGCCCTGCCCTCCACACAGCCCCCTCTGGCCCAGGACTGCCCTCCATCGGCCCATGCATGGGACTAAGTGGCAAACACTGAAGGCACTTGGACACTCTTTCGGCCACCAAACGCTCTGTAGGGGCAGGACTTGGGACCATAATTTCAAAGTTAGACAAAGAGCTTGCAGAGATGTCTCTGCTGAGCTGAGTAGGGATGTGTGGGGATGAGCTCTGGCCGAGGTTCCCCTGGTATGTCTTGGTTGTTCTTGTTAAGCCTGTGGCCAGGTATGAGGTGCAGTGGGGAGAGGAGAAAAACTAACTCATCTTTTTGCCGATTCATCCAGCCAATGTCACCAAGCTCTCACATGTACTGTGCCCTTGATGGGGAAGAAGAGACAGAGTGAGGGTCTCAGACAAGTGACCATGCATCGGGCCTGGGACCAGGATGAGGGCTGAGGTATTTAGGGTTTGAAATTGAAGGAGGCACCTACTCCCCACCCCACACTTGCAGGACCCTGAGAGCAAATGCCTTCTTCGATTTTTGTGCCCTAGGCTTCTCACCAGCCCCCCACTAATTCTGGCCCTGCCAGACAGTGGCAGTCCAGAGTGGTAGGTGCCTGTTGAGGAGAAGTGCAGGGGCTGTGCCGGCCCAGAGCAGTGGCTGCCATTCTAGTCTGGGGCGCTTGGAAGGCTTCTCAGAGGAAGTGAGGAGTTTGGACTCCTGGAAAAGAAGACCCCCGACCACCCCACCCCAGCCCAATTGACTGGCCACCTCTGTCCTGGCCACTATGCTTTTCCAGGGCTATGGAGGGCAGGTGGGCCATTGGTAGCGCCACGTCCCCCTCTTGCCCCTCTGTGCCGAGCAGAACAGGCAAAAGGAGCTGAACAAATGAGCTCGTGGTGGAGGGAGCCCTGCCTCGTCAGGACACAGCTAGAGAGGACGCTGTTCCCGCGGTGCTTGAACACGCCTGTCTGGGAGCGCCTCTGCCGTTCCCAGGGCCGCCACGGACGCGGCGTGCCTTGCCGGAGCTCCCCAGCAGCCAGCAAGGGCTCGGAGCAAACCTGCCTGCCTGGAGGAGAATGAAGCAGGTGTCCATGCTCGGCCGAACCTTGTCTCTGGGTCGGGCTGCTGTCCACAGCGGTCTGTCTCTGTTTTGCTTGTGGCTCTGTTCATAGGTCTGTAATGTGTCTTTTTCGGTCAGTCTTTGTGTGACCCTGTGTTTTGTTTTGTTTTTTCTCTCCCTCTCTCTGTATGTCCCTCTGTCCGTTAGCGATGTGAGGCCGGGCTGGGGGCAGTCACAGCAGTGTCCTCTCTCGCCCTCATTGGTTCGCAGCCGCTCCCCAGGGGCAGTCGCCGCCGGTCCCGCCTCCCTCCCGCGTCTCCCCCGCCCGGGACCTGAGCGCGCTCAGAGCCGACTCAGAGCTCAGTCTCCAGCTCAAGACAGAAGCGCAGCAGCCGGAGCGAGTGAGGACAGGCTCGCCGCACACCGGGCATCTGCACAGGGACCCGAGGCTGCAGGACTGCTCCGAGACGCGGCGGCAGCTGCGGCTCCAGAGGACGCGGAGGACTCCCGGGCCACCACTCCTCGGTGCACTCTGCGTCCAGGCTCTGAGCAGGGACCCCGGGCTGCGGCCGCACTCTCCACCGCCGCCGCAGCCCAGAGGCGCCCCCGAGCCCGGAGCTCACCTGAGCAGGGGGTCCGAGCTGAGAGGGCGGCTGTAAAACCGCGAGACGACTTAGTGACTCGGGGCCTCCGTCCTGTGGCAACGGAGAGAAACAGGCAAAGCCCGAGGGGCGCGGACACGAGGCTGCCCAGCTCCGAGCGCCAGGTTCCGCCACCCCGCAGGGAAGGCAGCTGAGCGCGGAGGCGTCCCGGGGACTCTGCGGCCCCGGCCGGCCCGAAGGCAACGGCTCTCGGTCAGTTGCCCGCAGCAGGGAGGGAGGGGCGCGCCATGGAGGCGCCGGGGGGCGCCGGTCTGCACTAGGCCAAGTGAGGCGGTCCGGCCGGGGTCGGCGGGACCCGCGGGCCATGTACGGCGACGTGTTCAACGCCACGGGAGGCCCCGAGGTGGCGGCAGGCAGCGCGCTGGCCGCGGGAGCTACGGTCAAGGCAGAGGGCGCTTTGCCCCTGGAGCTGGCCACCGCGCGCGGAGTGCGGGACGGCGCGGCCGCAAAGCCCGACCTGCCCACCTACCTGCTGCTCTTCTTCCTGCTGCTGCTCTCCGTGGCGCTTGTCGTCCTCTTCATCGGCTGCCAGCTGCGCCACTCGGCCTTCGCCGCGCTGCCCCACGACCGCTCGCTGCGCGACGCCCGCGCGCCCTGGAAGACGCGGCCGGTGTAGGGTCAGACTGAGCCAGGGCCGCCGGGCGCCCTGTGCCGGCCTCGCCAAGAGCAGCTGGCATGAGCCAGGCAGGACGGGCTTGACGCCGAGGACCGCTGGTCCCTCCGGGCACTGTGCCCTGACCCAAAGACCCGAGAGTAAAGGGGGACCGCAGCGTTAGCGGGCTGTGTAGGGTCTCGATCCTGGTACCTGAAGGTACTATGGTTCTGATGCCGTGTCTGAGTCTTTCTTCCCCTGGACAGCGGGTCCAATCGGGGAACCTTCCTGAAAGACGGCGCGCTCGTTCGGGCACAAGAGCCTTGCTCGCCGCCTGCTGACTGCCTTACTTTGCAAACGGTTAGGGGCAGGCACGACAAGCGCGCAACTAGCTGAGAGCTGCCTGTCCGCTATCGCGGCCCTGTGGCGGTCTCACTACGGCTGCTACCGCCTCTCCGGCTCCTCGGCACCGAGGAACCCACTAGGATCCGAGTGTGAACTCGGCCGGACTTTGGAATGATGGCCTTCGGGGGCCGTGTCTCCCTGGGGAAATGATGGGAGGCAGGGTTTCAGTGGGTTCCTCCCGGGTCCAAGGATCTATTACCCTCTGCGGGCACGGGCGGAGTGGGGCCCGGTGGAGAGGCGTAGGTTCCCCCTGCAGCGCCCTGCATTCGGGGACGTGCGTCTCACATATCCAGGGACCGCATTTCTACAATAAAGTCTCACCGAATTAGCCCCAGTGCTTAGAACGCTCTGGTCATTGGTTGCGCCGACTGGGCAAAGAAATAAAGGCAGGTAGATCACAAGCAGGAGGAGACCCAAGGGCGACAGCCTTCCCCACGCGGTAGCCCAGGTCAGTCTGATGATACTTCCGTCTCTCCAGCTTTTCCCCAAAAGGGTCAGCCAGTTACTTGTTCTGGGAGGTTTTTCAGGGAAGTCTCCAGGGAAAATTGCTGCCTGATCTGCCAAATAAATTCCTGTTTGCAGGGCTCCACGGGGGCCCCCTCTCTGCAGGGCAGACCCTTCCACCTGTCCTCCTCCCCTTTGTTCTCAGAGACTCCCTGGGCCTGAAGCCTCTGAAGAGCCATCTCTGGAACAGAAGCATCTTGCGAAGGAAAAGCCTGAAGGTCAGGTGGTAGGGGGCAGCTGTCCAAAGTAGACAGGGGACCAGCCCTGAAGAACCCTGGCAGGAAAGAAATGGATGAATGAACCCAGCTAGGGGGAAACGATTTCAAAGAACTTGAGGTGGAATAGAAAGGTTTGTGATAAACTTGACCATTTTCAAAGTTGTCATAGTTCTAGAAAGTCTTTTTATGGGGATTTAAAACAGTTCCAGGACTCACCTGGCTCAATGGAGCACTAGAGTTTGCTAAAAGAGATTTTGACAGATTATCTAGTTCGGTAATTCTAAACCATGTAGGGGGTGCTCCGGCTTTGAGAATCTGAAGAAAGCTAAGGATTTCTGCTCCTGGCCAAATGCATACAGGCGTGCAGTTCTGCAACATTTGTAAGGGTTGTCAGACACTGAAACTGGTCAAGCTGAAGCTGGGGAAGACCGGCCAGGGCTAGCCCAGGCCTCCTCACCACCACTTCTCCTCAGCCAGTACCCAAAGTTCCCTTCTGGCTCCTATCCCAGCAGAGATGAGCAATGGAAGCCAGGAAAACCTCCCTGGACTTCACTGCCCACGCCTTCTAGAACTAACCACCAGCCAGGTCTTAATGGTGCCAGTTCTGTGATCACCTTACAGAGCATTTTAGCTCAATGTTTGGAAATGTAGCCAAATCTCTCCAGCCTACAGTAAAGGTGAGCCAGCGAATCTGCATGAACCTTGGTTGCAGAAGGGTCTAGAGGGGAATAAGTGTGAGAAATATGCGGGTCTAGGCTGGCATATCTAAATAACACGCTGCTGATATGCAGGACCCTTCAGACTTGGCCAGGGGGTTGTGAGGGGTCAGAGATTAACGTAGAGGCAGAGTATTCCTCCACCACATGTCCCAATGGTCTTGAAGGTGGTATGCAGAGTGGTCAGAAGTAGAAGCTCTCAGAGGCCAACTGTCTGGCTTTAAACCCCAGCTCTGCCTCTCACTAGCCGTGTGACCTTATGTGAATTACTTAACCTATCTGAGCCTGTTTCCTCAACTGTGAAATGGGTATTACCGTATCACCTAGCTCTACAGGGTTGGGTATGACACCATATAACCAGTGTAATGTGTGAGCACAATGCTTGTACAAAGCGAGCACAAAGTGCTGAGGCAGCACTGCTGTTGGGAGAAGCTGACCCACAAACAGATGTGCTCCTACTAGGGCCACTGTCTATATGACCACAAGCAAATGCAAGGGCTGGTCCCTTCAGAGGAGAAGAGTGGATGATTGGTGTAGAAGTCACTTGTAGTTCCTGGGCCAAACTCAGCTAGAGCCAAATTAATCCAGAAGGCTCTTGGGATCCCTTAATAAAATATTGGCACAAAGACGTCATGGGATTAAAGCCAAACCGTGCTAAAATATACACAGCTTGGAAAGCATCTCTCTGATGCCTCTACAGGGCTACAATGGCCTCAGCCACCTAAGCCAAAAGCTTGGCCACTTCAAATGAATACATACTCCTGTAATACATTCCTGGGTAATTAGGCCTGCATGTAGCTGACATCTAGGAAGCAAGCAGGGTCAGCAAGAGTGCTATTTGCCAGCACTGTGAACCTGAGTAACTTCGTTCCCTTTTCTAGGATAGTGTTGGTCTAGCTGAGCAGTAATGGGTTTGTTCTCATGTTGGGCAGAGCCCTAGACTCTCCCCTGGACAGCAGGAATATGGCCAAGTTCATGTTTGCCCTCTACTGATATGCAGAATATGTGGGCTACAATGCAATTGGACATTTAGATGGTGTTATGGACTGAATGCATGTGTCCTCCCATGATCCCCTAATCCCCAGAGTGGCTATATTTGGAGTGAGGAAATAATTAAGGTTACATGAAGTCATAAGGGTGGGGCCCTGATCCAATAGGATTAGTGTTCTTATGAGACCCTAAAGAGCTTGAGCACTCTCTCTCTCTTCCCACACACTCACTGGGAAAAGGCCATGTGAGGATATAGCAAGAAGACGGTCATCTGCAAACCAGGAAGAGGGCTGTCACCAGAAATCACATCAGTCAGAAGCTTGATCTTGGACTTCTAGCTTCCAGAACTGTGAGAAAATAAATTTCTGTTGTTTAAGCCACCGTCTATGGTATTTTACTATGGCAGACCAACCTAAGACAGATGGATATCTGAGAGGTAGATCTGCACGCACATATCTTCCTGCCCTTTGCTATCCCACCAATCCCAAGATGCCTTGGAATCACATCTGAAGAGCTGGGCATGGCAGGCTAAAAATAGGAATAGAGCCCATGTCATGGGTGTTTGGGCTCCTCTGCTACAACCAACCACTGGGAGCAGGCAAGAGGGTTGAACCAGGGAGAGACGAATAGTGGTGACCAAAAAGCCTGAGTCCTGGAGCCAGGTGACCTGAGCTTGATCATCCACTGTATGTCTTGATCATGTTTCTAAATTTCTGATAACCTAAGCTTCCACATCTGAAAATGGAGATAATAGTACCTGCCTCATAGGATTTTCAACATTGAGTGAGACATTGTAAGTAAAGTGTTTAGCTCATGTTTGATACATAGTAACTGCTCTGAATGTGAGCTATCATCCTTATTAACCAGGATGACCATTTCAGAAGTGCCTGCAGCAGTGCAAACAGCAACTGCTTTCCATTAGTGACTTGCAGTCCTTTTTCAGTCATGGGCTATTCACAAAACAGTAAAGAGGTCTGCCTCTTCCCAGCAGGCATGCCCAGAGTTGGAGGGTAGCTGATTTGGATCTTCTCTCACTCTGCACTTTCCCCCTAAACTATCTCATCCATCTTCATGGCTTCAGTGCTTTTCAGATGACTCTCTCCAAACCTTATCTCTGAGCCCACTCAACATCTCCTTTTGGAAATCTCATAAAAAACCTCAAACTCAAGTTTAAAACTCATCTTTCTTTCTAAATTAGATCCTTTACCATATCTCAATAAACTGCACCAGCTTATGGTTGCCCAAAGTAAAAAAAGCACAGTGGTCACTCTTGACCCCAAACTCCACATGTAATGCATCACCTCCTAGACACCACTCTATTCCTACTCCCCTCCATCTCCACGATCAACACCCTAACTCAAAACCCTACCTCAGCTTGTGCCTCTCTCCAATCAAAACACACATCTGAACACCGTATCTACCTCCAGCCCTAGCTTACACTCTAACGGGCTCTCCTTTCTCTCAGAATTAAAAATAAACCCTGACCTTGGCCTACAAGGCTCGGAATCATCTGACCCCGTCCCCCTCCCAGCCTCTCCAGCCTCATCTCCTCACACTTCTCTTGTACTCCAAGCTCTAGTCACAGTGGCTTTTCAATCTCTAAGGTCCCTCTGCCTAAGCTGTTTGTCTTTCCTCCTTCCTCTGGCTAATGCCTTCTCATCCTTCGGTCTCAACTTAAATCTCTTCCTCAAAAAGGACTTGTCTGAGTCCTCAGATAAGATCAATTATATTCTCTCATAGTTCCAAATCGCTTCCCTAATCACAGCTATTAAATAACTGCATAATTAGTAATCTAATGTCTCTTCTCACTACTAACATCTAAGTTGTATGAGGTCAGGAACATCTGCCTTGTTCAGTACTGTTTTCCCAATGCCTAGCGTTGCTTTAAACACAAAATAAATGCTCGATAAATATTTGTTGAATGAAATATAGTGGGAAAACAGAGCTAAAGATAAATCTACCTTTGAGTCTTTCGTAGGAACATGTCTTCCTTGATTTTCTGCCTTAAACTAAACTTGTGTCGGACAAGACATTGAGTTGAACTCTCCCTTATTGATTGGTCCTCCAAGTGGCTAGTTTCCTGGGGGTGGAAATCCACAAAGTTGTTAGCAACAAACATTTCCTGTCTTTATCTATGTAACACTTCAGTTGTTATTCTATCTCCTATAGAGAGAAAGAGCATGCAATTTAAAAGTTTGTACCTTGAGCTATTTCTGCTTGAATTACTCCTTTCCCTGCAGGAAAGCACAGATCTTCGCAATATCATTCATATGCCTTCTGAACTGCCTTGAGTAACAATAGGTTAAATCACTACTTCACATACTGACTTCCTTGCCTCTTCCTGGACTTCGATTAAACATTATCTTCTTGGTAAGACCTTCCCTGGCTACTAGAACTAAAATTTCAATTTCCCTTCCTCCTCCAACCCCAATGGCTCCCTTTCCTGCTTTATTTTCTTCTCCTTAGAACTTATAAGTGAACACACTATATATTTAATTTACCTTGCTTTGTGTCTCCATCAACCTGAATGGAGATCCATGAGGGAAAGAATTTTTTTTATCCACTGTTTATCCTCAGCCTGATATCTAACGGGCCCTCAGTTGTTGGTTGAGCAAATGAACAAACAACATGATATTGCTCAGGGCCAGAAAAAAATACAGATATTCGGAAACAAAGGAATATTTTAAAGTCTCCCTCATTCTCCACTCGTGCTTCACCACTATCCAAAACTGATCAGATTAACCTAACTAGGTTAGAACTAAACATTCTAAACTATGTTTCAGCTTCACTTTCCATAAGGACAGGAACTATGACTCCAACTCTACTGCCTAGCATAAAGCTTGACTTGTACTAAGCATTCAATAAAGGTTTGCCGAGAGTAACTGAATGAGCAAGTATTAATTAGGTTATAGTCTAAGCTGTTATAACAAAGACCACCACCCTTCCCCCAAGTTTCTTTCTCACAGTTAACTTCCAGGAGTAGCACAACTATCATCCTCATCCCTGATTCCATGTCCACTTCCAGGTGGGCTACTCTAATTCCTGCCATCATATTTGCATTCCAGCCATTGGGAAGGGAAAAAGAGCAGGAAGCACATTCCTCTTCTGGGTATAATGCAGAAATAGCATGTATCACTTCTACTTATATCCTATTGGTCAGAACATGACCAAGCTGAAAGGGAGGCTGGGAAATGTGGTATCCAGCTGGACATAGGCATTCTACAATTAAAGAGGAGGAGAACAGATAGTTCATTAAACAGACAAGAAAGGGAAAGGACCTTTGCACATGAACATCATCTCTGCGGTCTTACTATTTATACAATACTAGTTTGTGCATTAATCTTCACTTTCACTGACATCACTAACTTGGCCTAAACAATTCTAAGTTAATGAAAACGATATTTCGTGTGATTTTATATAAAGAAAAGGCAGTCAGGGAATGTTTACTATTAATTACGCTCCTGAGCTAATGCTGACAAAACCATAAAATGGGCAAAGTCTGTCAGAGCCCTACCAAACCTCTGTGCTTTTCTTCCTCTTGAATTTCTCCCCCTACAGTATCCACACAACTCTTAAGCAAAATTAATTTTTTATTCTAAAGTACAAATATGGGACACATATTTGTTCTGTATTTGGTCTCTCAAAGGTATTCCTGCAATGTCCCAGCTGTATGCAATGAAAGGCCTGTCCCTCAGGTACAACATTTGGGGAAGGATATTAGGGGTCTATACTAGCTCACTACAATCAAACTACATGCCTCCAAACACCCCACCCCCAACCCCATAAGCTCTAAAATAAACAGTACACCTTTTTTAGTTATTTCCTCTTGTAAGGAAACTGTGCCCTTTCTACTTTCTCTGAGAAAATACAAAATGTTAACGTTTAAGGTTGTAACTTGACAATTTTGTAGGTGATACCTTTGAGGCAAAGGTCCAAAAGTTCAAAGAGATAGATATATGAATGCTCTAATTTCTTGTTTCCTCCTTTCTTCTATTATGAGGCATGTAATAAAGAGATCTAATAAGTGCTGAGCTAGAATCAACTAAGGATTGTCTTATTACATTTAAAAGGTGAATTCTAGTATTAAAAAAAAAATTCACATCTTTCTTCAGTACTCTCATTTATTCAACAAATATCGGAGTGATTCCTTACAATATATGAAGAACTGCTCCAGAAGTGGGAACACAGGTCTGTTCTCAAGGAGTTTATATTCCCATAGGACATTACCATGAGTCAATATACAAGGTAAATAAATAAAATACATAGTATGTTGGATGGTGGTAAATGCTATGGAGAATGAAAAACATTCTTGGGTACATAGAACTCAAGACTATGGAACCAAACCAACTTCTCTGAGAACACTTTCAAAAACAGGAGCTAAAGCTCCACCCATAATCAGCTAAAAATTTGTCAAAGAAAGCTAAAGACTTATGTAGGAAGACTACCAGAACAGGGGAGAAGGACACACACGTAGACATTTAGTGGTTAGCCACTGGTTTGGGGTTTTAGTGTATACATTCTGTACTGCTAAAACTTTCAGCATTTATCTCAAAGTATTATTTAAAATGAGATAATGGACAAAATTTATTGAATGGGGAAGGGGTAAGAGATTAAGACAAAGTAAAAGAAGATTTTCAAAATCCATCTCCAAACATTAATAAATGGTCTCAGGAAATAACTCTCACTAGGAATTATGCACACATCCACTTGATACAATATGAGGTTACTTCAAAAAGTTCACGGAAAGATTCGTGTTATCTTTCAACTCTATTTTTCCACAGACTTTTTGAAGTGCCCTCCCCCTTCCCACCTTCCATCCAACATACTTTAAAATTGTGGTTAAGCTGCTGAAAGCTCTTAAATTTTCCCTATAGCCCCTATCCTCTCCTCTTTCTTTAAAATACAACAAAAAAATAATTTAGATCAAAAGAACACAAGATTTTTTTTTTTTTGCAAAAAGTTTATTAAAGATGGACTTACAAATTCAACAACCAAAATCACAGTACTAGAAAAAATGTTAAACGTGGGGGGAGAGCTTTTTAAAAATGCTACCTTCTTTCAATCATATATACTGCAGAGCTCTAAATAAGCACTTTCTTATAAGCATTGCCCCAGCCTGACAGCCTTCTTATACGTTTATAAAATAAGAACTACATCAAAATTGCTGTAACATAGAACATCATTAGCCATTGAGTCTCACTCCCTCATCATCTGCACTGCTTTGCCATAGCAATTTGAAAACTATCCAAGAGAAGCCAACATCACTCAGTGCTCACTGCAATCTATTGCCAGGATAAGTGTATGGGGCTTTTTTTGGTTTTGTTTTTAGTAGGCTTCTAAAACAGCCGGTGAAATTGATACAAATATCTTATGAAATGCCTTTGAAATAATAAGACCTAAGAAGGAAATGATTTGCAAAACTTGATTCTTTTGAGGAAGTCTTTTCTTTAAAGAGAAAAATAACAGCTTTTATATTTATTCTTTGGAATTAAAATATTTAGTTTGAGGTTTTCCACTCTTCTAGCCACAGCACATGAATTTTCACCACCCCTCCCTAATTAGAATGAGTCCGCATTTCTTGTATATATTCAATACACAGAGTCATAAAAGTGGTAGGGATGATAAAAAGCTAGCCCGTGATTCGATTTTTTTTTTTTCAGGAAAAAAAAAAAAGAACAAAAGAAAAATGTAGCTAACTTTCAAAGTGGCTAATCAAGGGTTGATCTACCAACGTCAAGCAGCATCAGAAATAATTACTTTAAATCAAAGAACTAGTAAAATATAAAAGACAATAATTTTAAAATATGAGTTCTTATGTGCCAGCACTGTTCTAAGTACATTACTTACACTACTTCATTTCATCTTCCCCAAATCCTGTGAAGTAGATTTTTACTTTATGGATCAGAAAACTGAGGCACAACTTGCCAAAGAGCACAGAGCTATGAGGTCCAGGCCGCAAATGCAGGCAGGCAGACTTTAGAGCTAGCTCTGCTAAAAGCTACCTGCCTATTCTCAAGCCCCCTCATTTATAGACAATGAGCTCTAGAGAAGGGAAATTAGTGGTTAAATTCATAAACCCTAGACCCTGAGCCCAAATCTTTTTTTCAAAACAAAACAAAAAACAAAAAATCCCATATAATCTCCTTCACAAAAATAACAGAAAAATATATCCATCATTCTGAGCAAGCCTCATGCTGAGTGCGGGAAGTCACGGTATATTCATTTTCTATCACCAGCACACAAACAGAAAATTCAGCAGGTCACAGTAACTGATAACCTCATCTCTTTTTTGTAACTCGACTCAGTAAAACTTAAGTCGAATAGAGTACAAAAAAAAAAAAAAAAAAAGGACACATTAGGCAGGTTTTGAAATTTATTAAAATAAAGTATTAGCAAACAATATGCAAAAACAAAGTTTTTAAGAGTTATGGCTTTGAAAAGCACGATATAGTAAATCCTAATACATTTTTATAAGTATCAAAAAGATAACAGAATTAAAGAGTGTTGCTAGAATTTCCTTTTCTACAACATAAAAAGCAGCAGAACAAAACAAGAAGCAGACCTACAGTGCAGCCATTGGTTTGGTCTTTACAATCTGCATATGATATATCTTTTTAAGAGAACATGGGTAAGCACATGCAAACATTCAGTTTTCATGATTACAACCCTATCCAATCTTAAAATAAGTGAATTCCAAAATGCAACTTTAACCAACCAAGTTAAAAAGAAAATCACTTACCCCAACCATTATCTTCAAGAGTTCCTACAGTTAAAATACTTCATGGATAAATCAAAGCAACATCATCTTCAATGGTATTAGAAGGGGAAATCTGATCCTAAAAGATTTCTTCTTTTACAAAGAATGTGGGATTCCCTGGCCTCACTGGAGTTTTGTTATAGCTAACATCAGCTAGTAGTAAGAAGGTACCACCTATTAGTGGAGGAAAAATCTACCTGTATAAAACCTTCTGAACTTTTTAAAACAGCATCTTAAAATAAATCCTTAAAGGATAATGATTTATGGTGATTTGAAGACTTTTTAATAAGTGAGTTATTTGGACAAGAACTACACAAACTATTTTTGTGCCATAAATGACTGAAAAATCCTGTTTTTCAATGAAATAACTCATCATTTTTGTTATAGGAATTGCTACCAGCAAGTACTATATAGCATGCGCTCTTAACTCTAAAAAGCAAAAACAATGTGTGAAATCCCTTTCGTTGGTTTTGATAAACCATCCAATTTTAGGGTGTCACTTGCATTATTAATACAGTTGTATTTTAGGATATAAGTTTCTTATGAAAAATCCAATATAGCAAAGGCTTGATAGTTACCTGCTGTAATCAGGACATACTAAACTGCAATTTAGCGAATTTCAAAGAATTGTCCAAGTTTCTGTCCAGCAGGTAGAATTCGTTTACGCAGAAGAAATGCCTTAAATTCTTACTTTCAATACATGCATCTTTTGCAATAAGAATTCCTAAGGATCTCACCTATATCAATGAGGAAAATGCTGCTGCTCTGGGTGAAACAGGCATAAAACCTGAGATTACCCCCTAAAAAGCTTCCCTAGTTAATAGCTGAGACCACTTACAAACCACAACTTAGGAAAACTCCTTCCCATAAAAATCACCAAATACTTCTAAAACCACCAGGCTATCTACTGAAAGATACTTATCTAGCTGATGGGTAGATGGAGGACACATTTATATTCATACTGGAGAGATTAAGCGAGGATTTAACTAATAAGACAAAAGAGAATTCTGATCCTCTTAAAAGTTAATAGGTCTAAAATGTAAGTCATCATTGGAGGTTGAACTCAATAATTATCAAAAGATTCTTCGTTCCTTGAGAAGTAAAAAGGATATTAATGTATTCCAAATGGAAAAGGTGGGTAATGATCCAAAATACTATTAAACAAATTACTACAAAAGTATAAAGAAATGAATATAAATTGGTATATTAGATGTTGTCTATAATAGAAAAATAGCACTTTACTAGGTACTATCAGTTCTCTAGACTTTCTCTGCTGTTGGTAGGATTTCATTTTTTGTATACACTTTCTCTTCCAACAGAACCACTATAGGGGAAGAAACTGTTTCTCACAGGTACCCTCAGGTAATATGGAAGGTTTTATAACATGAGCCCCAGTTCTTATCGTACAACAGACTCAGATCTCAATATTTATTGATCATTTTTCATCCTAAAAGGATGTCTTATTCTCAAATGTTAAAAAGTATGAAATAGCTACATCCTTTTTCTGTACTATTAGTTGTGGCTTGCTGAACTGTCTGTCCAGTAATCTTACTCTGGATTTCACCTCAGAAACCCAGCCAGTTCCATTACCACCATTTTCTTTTATAGTAACAAAATGTAAAAAATTATTTATATTCTGATACACATACTTGACAGTTTTGACTGATATCTTTCTTAAATTTTCTCTAAAGTGTTTCAGTAGATCAATAACATGCCTACTAGTTTATATTCCATAACTTTAGCCAGGTAATACCAACCAGACCACAATATTCTATCATGTAGAGACTTTTTTCAAATGTACTTCTTATACCCTGCTTTTTTCTAATTGACATCTTTTTGTTGAATTCATTACTGAAATTTTATTTTATTTTTTTTGTCTTTTTCGTGACCGGTAAGGGGATCACAACCCTTGGTGTGGTGTCGCCCACACCGCGCTCAGCCAGTGAGTGCACCGGCCAGTCCTATACAGGATCCGAACCCGTGGCAGGAGCGTCGCTGTGCTCCCAGTGCCGCACTCTCCCGAGTACACCACGGGGCCGGCCCCTTTACTGAAATTTTAATTCTATTCTGCTTTTTGCATTTACCAAACTGGCTGCAATTTTATTATTCCCAGATTCTGTCTTTCTGGCTGGCATATATTAACATGTTATATATGCTATAAAATGTAACTATTCTGGTGGTGAGGAAGTTTTCAAAATTTGACTATAAACCATTCTGCAGATCAAATAAAAAAGCTGTAATGTTCTGAAATGGTTTCTTTCAGAGGTGCTTTCTTTTCATTGGCTAGAATTTTACTTAGGTTTTTTTGTTTGTTTTTATCTTACTAGCAAATTTTGTTTCCTATTCATTGATATGTGGGCTTCCTTAGGGATTATATGAGCAGATGGACTGAATACAATTTTCACTTAAAATCCAGGGGTGTGAAGTGGACAACTTTGAGGAAATATTGCTGGCTTATACTTCTCCATGAAACAGTTAATAGCTTCAGTATGGTCATTCATGAAACACAACTAAAGGGGAAAAAAAGGCCAATCATATAAAATCCTGCTAACTCTAAAGGCTGTGACATGATGACTCCAAATAAGATGACTTTTAATTAACTCAGTTGAGAACACTGATAAAACAATTCAATAGTTTCCACTAGTTTACTACAGCTCATTGAAGATGATTACATGTATCCATCATTCAATATAATTTTTGTCCACAAATTTGTCCTGAAGATCGTGCCATGAGCCTGGTAAGTAAAATAATGATGAAAATATCTACCTGTCACTAAATATGTTCTATCACTAAACAGAATTCTCTTTCGTATGGCTGACACAATTCTGGATGAGTGTCAGGGAGTATTCCTTTTACTCAGCAAAGGACTGAGCTGAAACACAAATGGCACTTCATCTGAAAGAACTAAGACCATCCACTGGCTGCACTTCAAAAAAGCAATAAATAATGACACAGAAAACAAAAGGAATTGCATAATCTTTTCTTCAAAAATGTATTTTTTAAAATCATAAAAGAAGAAAGGGCAAAGTAGAAAGTCAAACCAAACTAACATTTTAAACAGAAGAATTGCATGGCTCCATATACTTTCAAAAGGCACCAGAAAATAAAGCTTCTGATAGGTAAATTGGGTCTTTTTTCCCTCAAATAATTTCTTCATTCTCTTGCCATAACTAAATGTCCATTTCACTGCTCCCTAGAAAAAGTGGTTAAGAGTCCTTTACTCAAAGCCAAAGGCATGACTGGCTAAATGGATATTTTAGAGTTTTCATGTCCTTCTTCTCTAAAAATTGTGTTCTGAGGTCTAGCATCCATGTAAGTACTAAAACAATGTAAAAAGACAGAGCATCAATGATAAGTGAGAGAACTGTCTGCATTCTTTGATATGTGACTGTATCAGCTATCCCAATATCCACTACTGATTGATTTAAATATCAGACCAGTAGTCACATCCTTGGGGACAAACTGAAGAGCTTCCTATGGCTACAGTGCATAGGTCCTTGCATGAAGAGACTTATGAAAGTAAGAGCAATGGCATTAAGTACATGATTTTCCAATATTAATAACATCTATAAAACTGTAGGGAATTAAAAAGGCACCTTAAGTTGGAGCTACAGAATAACAGTCTCATATCCTAGGTTGAAAATAAAACAAAAGCTAGAAAAAGCATAACTTTCTACAACTGTAATCTATAAATTGCAGTGTTTGTTAATACAAATGGGGTACCAAGGAAGTAAGAACAAGCATCTAAGTCTAAGTCACTTGAGTGTGTTTTACCAAAGGTTACACTAACAACTGTCACCCATAAAAGTGCAAAATAAAAGATTAATGCATGTCAGAATTAGAGTTCTTGCAACATGGGCCAAAAGCAGCAAACATAGCAGAACAAGGCCGTGCATGCACTGTTAACTAGCTATAAAGTAGTACTTAAGACAGATTTTGAGTAAATGACATATACTGGAGATCAGTTATTTGCAATCATTCTGTTTTTTTTAAAAAAAAGAAATGTTTTACAAGATATATAGTATGAAGTCACATTACACTGACTTTAGCTGTATTGAATGCAAATTTTATGATGTCATCTAGAAAACTATCACTTTGCTTTGACCGTACTGAACAATATTTGTTAGAGCAATGCATAGTGTTCCTTCAAATAAAAGAAATTTTTTTATAGTTTCTTTTAAGCCCCAACCATATGCTTTTGAAAAACAATGAATTACATATATTTTTTAAGTTAGTGGGACAAAGAAACTGGTAAAAGTATAACATCTGGAAGATCAAGAATAGGAAGGAAGACATACTTTTCACTGTATATATCCTTTTACGGTATTATAAATTTTTCATCATGTGATGCACTGCTTTTCAACAATAGCAAATAAAAAAATTGTTGGGACAATAAAGCAAAAGCGTGTTCCAATTGAAGAGCATGTTCTGAATTGGGGCATAATACTTACTGTGCATCTTTTACAACACTTTTGAGAATTAATCACATGAAAATGAATACAAACAAATGTAGATTCATCACAAAATACAAATATATTGGTCACAATTATGTAAAAAAAAAAAAAAAAAAAAAGGCTGTAGTATGTGTTTTCCATGTAAGCTCACAGTATCTGTACTGAAAGTTTCTCTAAAATTAAAACAAGTCCACTAATAATATAATTGAAAAGAATGCTTCTGCACTATGAAACAGAAGATATGGGGTTCAGAGGGGAGCCCATCTGAGTAAGAACTTTATCCAGCCATTGAAGAGGCCCATGAAGATGAATCTCAATCCAACACGGGGTGCTGGTGACATCCTGCCGGTGATATTCTGCTCCCCAGCCCTGTAAAAATAAGCAAAAATCATAGCAAATTCCTCTTTAAACTTCAATGAGTCTAAATCAATTTTAACCTAACAAGAAAAAGATAGTTTAACAGTAGAGATATGTACGATGTATTTAAAAAGAGTAACTATCACAAAACCAATCTTAGCATTGACCATGGAATTAGCAAGATAGTAGCTGCATTATTCAAAGATATATGAATTTTTTAATAACACATAATCCCCTTAATAGAAACCCCTGGAACCAGAATGTTTCAGATTTTTTTTTAACTTTAGAAAGGTAACATAGTACATTATCTAATGAAGAAAATATTAGTGTTTCTGCAGTGATGTAGGAAAGAGGAGGGGGAGGGCGGAGGAGGGTTAGTGGGAAATCAGTAAAGGGCCACAAAAATGATTACATTGTCTGTGTTAAATATACTAATTATCCTGATTTGAGCATCACATACTCCCCCCAGGTACTCATATTAAATGTGGTACCCCAAAGAGATATATAGTACAATCGTTTCAATAAAAAAAATTTTTCTTTTAAAAATTCTTCAATGAGATACATTCCTATTTAATGGGATAAATAAAACCCATATAAACAACCCTATGTAAGTTCTTGTCAGATTCTGTTACCAAACAATTTATGATTTTCAGGGTTTTTGGAGGTTTTTTTGATATTAGATAAGGCATTATAGATGCTGACCAACGCATGCACGTGTAATTTAATGTGGCAACCACATAGTGATGATCCTTTAAGATGGGAAATTGCTGGAATAAATTGAGCTGAAACACTTTAGCTAAAACTCCAGACAAAAATTAAAACAGAAAATCTTCATTTTTATTTTCCTGGATTGATCAAGTTCTCTGTTTTACTGCTTATGGTAGTCCTGGCCCAGGAAAATTGGGGGTGGGAGTGGGGAAGAGTGGAAAACATGGGGGAGTAGAGATTAAAATAAATATATTTGTCACATTTCTGTAGAGAGAGGAGGATATACCTTCTGGGTGATTGATAAACTGACACATACAATAGACTTAGAGCAAAGCAACAGAAACACTGGACCATGGGACTGAATGCCAAAAAGAAAAAATTCACACACAACATTTTACAGTTGCTCTTTTTGGGCTAAATCCTTAAGGACCATGTAGATTATAATACAGGTTGCTCAAATAAATCACTGTAATTTTTTCCGAAATTTATTCATGAACCATAATCTCTGGAATGTCAATAAAATCAGGCCAGGAGAATAAATGACAGGATTGAAAAGTTATATGAACTTTGCAAATCTTTAATAACACAGCTTAGATACAAGTAAAATAATTTTAGTACTCAAATTCTGTCAGTCACTCTAATGGAATCTAATAACAATTGAAACCGATGAAGCTTAAGGAACTGAAAAAGCAATTTTAATATTAAATGATTTCTAGTAATTTAGTCTCTTAACTGAAACTCTTCATAAACTCAGCCCTTATTCAACATCAAAATCAATATCAATCATGCATTTTATAATGTCTGGATTACAAAATGAAATCTTAGACCTATCATGTGACTAAAATTATAAATCCAAGAATTTCAGTCTTGACCTACTATATATTAAGTTAAAAGTAATTATCACCTCTCATTTAACAAATTTTTTTTATTATAACCTACAGACATAACAGTGACTCAAATTACATTACAGGTAATAACCCACTCACCTTGACAAAACTCATTCGAATGGTGCACATTTTGGTGAGCTCATACACTGCCTCAAACCCATGGTTGACAGATTGAGCCAGAAGCTGAGCAAACTCCTGATTGTTAAAAATTTTGAGGCTGCAGCTGCTGGGAATCTTACAGACAGTGGTGGGATGAAAGCCATGATGAAAGTTGCAGTTCCTACTCTGTACAAATATGCTGCTGTCACTGAGGCACTCTGCATACACCTCCCCGCCAACATAGTACAGATGAACACCTTAAAAACACAGGCACCATGAGAGTCAGCTTAACAAAAGCATTATAATGAAACCCAAGAGGTTGTATGGTGCAACCGAAATACCCACTAATCCCTAGCAAACAGTCTTTAGATGCAAGCTACCACTAGATGGCTGTCTGCTGCCAAAGATAATCAAGAGGTTAGCGTCTACCTACATCTAAACTGGTTCTCAAATAACTAAAGTTAAGCCTCAAGTTGGCAGCATATTAGTTTTCCATTCTTAGGGGTTTTTTTTTTTTTTTTTCCTTTTTCAACAATAATCTATCATCTCTGAGAGAGAAAGGAATGGCAAAAAAACAAACAAAACAAAACCCCAAAGTTGACTTTTGATGAGTCTTTTCAAAGGAATTCTTGGTGCTATCAACTATCACAGTCACTTGGCAGAGCTTGGCACTCTTTTTGCTAATGAAGAGAACAGCAGCATTAAAAAATAAAAGACTGAGTTACATATGTAATTTCAGGTCACAAAAAGAGCTTTCAAATGGCAGGTTTTACTTTCCTTTAAAAAAATTCTGTTGATATTGAAAATATATATAAATAATAGGTAAAAACAGCTTCAATATTAAAATTCAAATTACATAACTAAAGCTGAAGTCACCTAGTGTTCTTCTCCTAACATATCCATCCACCACCTGAAATTCATTTTTCTTCCTCGGAGGTAGAAACTATTAGTTTGGAGTATGTCCTTTCAAACCTTTTAACATGCATTTAATTAAATATATATGTTCCTACAGAATATTTTTGTGTGGTTTTGTGTGTTTGGTTTTGTTTTTAAATATAAATGGTATCACACTCTATTAATTAGAAACTTGCTCTTGTAACTTAACAAACCTTGAAGATTTTACTATGCTCTAAGATATAAATCTGCCACTGTATATATATTCTAAATGCTACATATAATTCTAGAATATGCATCATTTATTTAACTATCTACCAATGAACAATTTTTCACTGCTGCAAACTGTGCTTTTTAGCACCATCCCTGTAATATCTCTGCACACAAGAGAGTCACATACTTGTATCAGGCCGTGATACTTAAAACTGTTTTATTTCTGAACAAATAAAAATGACTCATGAAAGAAAGGGTCCAAAAACTGTATACTGGGAAAAAAGGGAAAACTGATTCTAGAATTTCAGAGTTCACCAAATAGATATTTCCCTTAAATGATTTCTATTATAGTGGAAGGGGGGGAAAAAATCAATGCACAGATAGATGTTTGACATTTCACCTAAAAAATCATGGCAAGTTGGCAGTAACTTCAAGAGAATGGGAACTTGGTTTTCAACTTATTTTTGGCCACAGTATATTTCTGAATCTCTTCTATAAGAAATCCCATTGCAAATAGATTTATTTACCTTTTGTTCTTATTCAGGACTAAGACTTTCTCAAGTCAAACAAGCAAAAAGCAGCAAGGAGTAAAAACAAAACTTATCAAGAAACAGGCAATACACTCTACTTGGGATGGGTTTACTACCTGACCACTTGGTACATGAGACTATGACATTTCATTGCACTGTGAAAAGTGCCTTAGCTTGTTTGTGTGGCAACATCTTGCAGGGTGAATTATAAATAAAACTTTGTTACCTGAATTTAAAAAAAGGCAGGGGTGATAGTGAAGCCACTGAAAACTTATGTCATTCACACGGGACTTCCCCAACACTAACTCTGCTCTTCCAACGTTATGTTAATTCTTACAAATCATCTCAATACAAAATATTCTGCAAGTACCATAATTATAAAATTCTAATCCTTCATCAGCATTCATATATTCCACAAATATTTTTTGTGTATTTACTGTGAGCCAGGCATTGTTCTAACTACTCCTCAATACTGAAGATATTGTTGTGAACAAGGCAAATTCCTGTACAGCTTACATTCCAGTCAAAGTAACACTCAAAAAACAAAGAATAATATGATTTCAGTTCCTAGTACTAGGAAGAAAAACTAAGCAGGATAAGAAAAAGGGGACTAATTACATCTTTATTTCATTAATACATTTTTCAGTATCTGCAAGTTGAGGCAGAGGACATGCCTTAAGCTTCCTCTTATGCTTCCAGCACCATACACAATTCATGGTACATAGCAAGTACAGCAAATGACTGAATTCAGTTGAATGTAAGGAAATAAGATTACCTTTTCCAATATGTCGTCTAGTGTTTTCGATCGTCGAATTACGATTAACATTTGACAACAGCCCCAAACAGAATCTACTTTTATTATTTGAAGGATCTGTGAATCCATCTACTAACACACTAGTAGAAGATGCATGAAAAGCTTCCCCGACACGATTATTTAATTCATAGTAGACAATTGAACACCAATGTTTGGGCTCTTCATAGGCAACAGGCTGAACATCTGTGAACAAACCAGAAAAAAAAATTAATAAAATTATTATCAGAAACTCCAGATTCTTTATGTGTTTGTCCTTTAACCCAAACCAAGCACTACATGAAAAATAAAATTTTCAGATACTTAAGTCTCACCGCCCTTCCTGGCTTTGAGTCTATAAATCAAAACACAAACACTAGAAACAGGCTTGAATATGACAATTTTTTTTTCCTTTTTGTCTTTTTTCGTGACCGGTAACGGGATCGCAACCCTCGGTGTTGCGCCTGTACCGCAACCAGCAATGGGATCGCAATCCTCGGTGTCGCGCCTGCACCGCGCTCAACCAGTGAGCGGACCGGTCTCTATATGGGATCCGAACCCTTGGCAGGAGCGCTGCCGCACTCCCAAGCACCGCACTCTACCGAGTGCACCACCGGGCCGGCCCTGAATATGACAATTTTAAAAATTATAGAAATACAAGGACAGGCAACTATCTTAGTCTGTTCAGGCTGCTATAACAAAATACCATAAACTGAGTGGCTTAAATAACAGAAATTTATTATAATTTCACAGCTCAGGAGGCTAGGAAGTCCAAGGTCAAGGTGCAGCAGACTATGTGGAGTGAGAGCCTACTTCCTGGCTAGTAGACAGCAGCCTTCTTGCTGTGTTACACATATGGCCTTTTCTCCATGAGTGCTCACAGAAAAAGATTCACTTCTCTTCCTCTTATTATAAGTGTACTAGTCCCATCATGAAGACCACACCTTCATGAACTCATCTAAACCTAATTACTTCCCAAAAGGCCCCATCTCCAAACACCATCACATTGGCTTCAACAAATGAATGGGTGGGGGTGGGTGGGGAGAGGACACAATTCAGTCCATTAGCATTCCATCCCTGGCCCCCCAAAATTCATGTCCTTCTCACATGCAAAATATATACATCCCACCCCAATAGCTCCAAAAGTCTTAACTCATTCCAGTGTCAACTTTAAAGTCTAAAGTTCAGTCTCATCTAAATCAAATGAGTGAGACTCAAGGCAAAATTCTGATGCAAAATTCTTCTCAACTTTAAATCTGTGAATCCAGACAAGTTATGTGCTTCCAAAATACAATGGTGGAACAGGCATAGGATAGACACCACCATTCCAAAAAAGAGAAATAGAAAACAAGTAACAGGTGATAGGTCAAGTAAGTCCAAAACCTAGCATAGCAATTTCCATTAGACCTAAGGCTGGAGTAGGATCCTCTTTGGTTTGATGCTCTGCCTCCTGGCCCAATGGGCGGCAATGCCAACACGATGGCTTAGAGGGGTGTCACTCCACTGCCCTCTGGGGGGAGCAGAGATTGCACCCCCATGGCTTCAGTCAGAAGACATCTACCCTGATGAAACCAAGGAAGTGGTCCTAATGATGGATCTCAAGGCCATTCTTCTCTTTTCCTGAAGAACAGCGCAAGTTGCAGCCAAATAAATTTATTGTCCTGTCCTACAGAATCTAAGAAGTCTGACAGCCTTCCTTCAATCCAACCCACCTCTGTCCCCTTCAGTTCAAACTGGCAGTGTTCCTGCTAGAGTGGCTGATCAGGGCAATGGCTCACACCCACTATAATCTCATTATCAAATGGTCAATCAGCAAAATCCTCAAGTTCTCTTCTGAACATGCTTTCTCATTTTTTGCAATATGGATAAGATGAGAATTAGTTCTAGTTCTGTTTTGCTTAAACAATTTCTTCTCAATTCATTTCTCTCTTCTCACATTTTACTATGAACAGTCAGGATGAACCAGGCCACTCCTACAACACTCTGCTCAGAAATCGCCTCAGCTAAGTATCCAATTTTATCACTTGAAAGTTCTGCCTTCTGCAAAACACCAAAACATGAACACAATTCAGCCAAGTTCTTTGCCACCTTGTAACAAGGACATCCTTTTCTCTGTTTTCCAATAATATGTTCCTCCTTTCTGCCTAAGACCTGATCAGAATCACCCTTAATATCCATATTTCTATCAACATTCTGCATATGATTTTTTATGTATTCTCTAAGAAAATGGAAGCGTTCTCTAAAACTCTCTTCTTTTCTTTCTGAGTCCTCCACCATAATCACCTTTAACAGTCCCTTAAGAACTCTTCCAGCCCCTACCTTCTACTTAGTTCCCAAGCCACTTCTACATTTTCAAGGTATTTGTTATAGCAGCACCCCACTTCTTGGTACTAACTTCTGTCTTAGTTGGTTCAGGCTGCTGTAACTAAATAACACAGACTGAATGGCTTAAACAACAGAAATTTATTTCTCACAGTTCTGGAGCCTGTCCAAGATCAAGGTGCCAGCAGATCTGGTGTCTGGTGAAGGTCCACTTGTAGAGAGCCACCTTATCACTGTGTGCTCACATGGCCTTTAGTTGGTGTGTGCTCAAGGACAGAGAAAGAGGTAGAGAAAGGGATCTCTTTTCTCTTCTTATAAGGGCACTAATCCCATCATGAGTACCTCACCCTCATTACCTCATCTAAACTAATTACCTCCCCAAAGGCCCCATCTTGAAACACCATCATGTTGGGGGTTAGGGATTCAACATATTAATTTGGGGAGGACCCGATTCGGAACATATAAGCAACATCACATTTTAAGTTGTTTTCCTAGCAGATCTAATTCCGATTTAAACTGAAACATAAATTTCTTTATCAGCAACCTAAAAGATTTAACTATATCAGTATCTATAAAATTATTCTAAACGAAAAGTTGAAAGAACTAAGTGAGACTCTAAGCAAACTAGAAATAGAGAAACTTCTTTAACTTGATAAAGAACATCTACAGAAAAGCTATAGCTAATATCATACTTAATGGTGAGAAACTTGAAGGCTTCCTAAGATCAGTAATAAGGCAAAGATGTCTCCTATCACACAGTTTTTCAACATCATACTGGAAGCCCTCACTAATGCAATAAGACAAGAAAAGGAAATAAAATGTACACAGATTGGGAAGGATGAAATAAAACTGCCTTTGTTCTCAAATGACATGTTTGTTTATATAGAAAATCCAAAAGAACTGGCCAAAAAACTTTGGGGACTAGTAAGCAATTACAGCAAAGTTAAAGGATACAAAGTTAATATATAGAAGTCAATCACTTTCCTATATACCAGCAATGAACAAGTCAAATTTGAAATCAAAAAGTCATTGCCATTTACATTAACAACCCCCCAAAATGAAATACTTAGGTATAAATCTAAAAAAATAGGTACAAGATCTGTATGAGGAAGGCTACAAAACTCTGATGAAGGAAATCAAAGAAAAACTAAATAAATTGAGAGATACTTCATGTTGAAGGATAGGAAGACTCAATACTATCAATATGTCAGTGCTTCCCAACTTGATCTAGGGATTCAACATAATGTCAATCAAAATCCCAGCAACTTTGTGGATATCAACAAAATGATTTTGAAGTTTATAAGGAGAGGCAAATGACCCAGAACCACCAACACACTACTGAGGGAAAAGAACACTAACACAATATTGAGAGAAAAGAACTAAGTCAGAGGACCGATAGTACTTGACTTTAAGACTTACTATAAAGGTACAGTAATCAAGATAGTGTGGTACTGGTGAAAGAAGAGACAAACAGACCAAAGAAACAGAATAGAGTGTACAGAAATTGGCCCACATAAATGTAGTCAACTGATCTTTAACAAAGGAGCAACAGTCTTCTCAACAAATAGTATAGGAACAACTGGACATTCATATGCAAAAAATAAATCTAGATAAAGACCCTATACTTTTCTCAAAAATTAACTCAAAATAAGTCACAGACCTAAATGTGAAATGCAAAAACCATAAAAATTCTATAAAATATAGGAGAAAATCTAGATGACTTTGAGTATGGTGATGATTTTTTAAGATGCAACACCACCAAAGGTACAATCCATGAAAGAAATAATTGATAAGCTGTACTTCATGAAAATTAAGAACTTCTGCTCTGAGAAAGGCAGTGTCAAAAGAATGAGAAGACAAACTGCAGAGGGAGAGAAAATATTTGCAAAAGACTGATCTGATAAAGAACTATAATCTGAACGTAAAATTAAACAAAACAAAAAACCTGATTAAAATATAGGCAGAAGACCTGAACAAACACTTCACCAAAGACCTAAAGATGTCAAATAAGCATATAAAAAGATGCTCAACATCATATGTCATTAAGGAATTGCAAATTAAAACAATGAGACACTACTATACACCTATTAGAATGGCCAATATCCAAAATACTGACATCAAATGCTAATGAGGATATGGAGCATCCCATTAATTGCTGGCAAATAATACATTCACCAAATGTACCAAAATGGTACAGCCACTCTGAAAGATAGTTTGGCAGTTTCTTACAAAACTAAACATACTTTTACCATACTATCCATCAATCATGCTTCTTGGTATTTAGTCATGAGTTGAAAAGTATGTCCACACAAAAACCTGCACATGGATGTTTATAGCAGCTTTATTCATAATTTCCAAAACTTGGAAGCAATCAAGAAGACCTTCAGTACAAGAAAGGATAAACTGTGGTATATCAAGATAATGAAATATTACTCAGTGCTAAAAAGAAATGAGCTATCAAGCCATGAAAAGACTTGGAGGAAACTTAAATGCATATCACTACGTGAAAGAAGACAATCTGAGAAGGCTATATACTATATGATTCTAACTATGTGACATTCTTGAGAAGTCATAGCTATGGAGATAGTAAGATCAGTGGTTACAAGGGCTTAGTGGGAGGGAGGGATGAACAGGCAGAGAGGATTTTTAGGGAAGTAAAAACAATTCTGTAGGATATCATAACAGTGGATGCATGTGTTAAAAAAACCCACAGAATGTATAAAATCAAGAATGAACCCAATGTAACCTCTGGACTTTGGGCAACAATCATATGTCTATGAAAGTTCATTGACTGTAACAAACGTATCACTCTGATGCAGAATGCTGATGATAGGGGGAGGCTGTGCATGTATGGGTAAAGGAGATATGTCAATTTTGCTGTGAATCTAAAACAGAAGGAAGGGAAAGAGGGAGGAAGGGAGGAATAAAAAGAAAGGGAGAAAGAAGAAGGGAAGGGGAGGAAGGGAGGAAGGATGGAAGGTAGTTAGGCAGACAGAAAGGCACGCAGGCAGATAGACAGACAACTAAGTGAACGTTATCTCTGAGAAAAAGTGGTGTGCATTTAAATTTTATGTGTTAGAACTGCCTAGGGAAAAAGGTTTATACACGACTGGCCAAACTTATTGTAAGAGTCAATAATTCACAATGGACACAATGGGTGGGAGAGACACATGGAAGCTCTTCATCCAGGTGTTGTTCTTGGAGCTGAAATCAATCAGACAGAGAAGACATGGATCCTCAATTCTATTTCTAAAAAAGGCAGGGATAAAAAATGTCCAAGAAAGACTTAAGAGTGGTCACATGGTCTGTGCAGGCAGTACAAAAGAGTTGATTAACTTATCTTTTGAGAGTAGTTTAACATTTAAAATTCAATTCTGATTATTCAACTGCAAGAATTCAGATGAGGAGGAATGGAGGAAAATAAACTCAAGTAGCCTGTAGAAAGAAATCTTAAGAGCTTATATTTTAAAGAAGTTCATGTGAAAGATAGAACAAGGAAATACCCATAACCAAAGACATACAAATGGGTAGGAGGAAGTTATAAAAATAGTGTCAGGAAAAGACTAGAGCTACAAATGAGCAGAAACTTGTGGAAAAAAACAATGCTAACCAAAACTAAAAATGCGATTTTGGTTAGGAGAAAAGAACAGGAAAAAAAGAACAAGAAAAACACTGCCTCTATTCAAGGCAAAGGACCTACTGTTGTTAACAGGTGGTTCAAGGCATTTCAGTTTAACTTTGATTTTCCTTTTGTCATCTCTGTCAAAAAGAAAGAAGAAATAAAAGGGTACTTCAAAAAGTTTGTGGAAAAATAAGAGAAAAAGATAGGATGAGTCTTTCCATGAACTCTTCAAAGACCCTCTGACACATAATTTGACTAGAATGAGAAGAAATTCTGGTGAGAAGACATCCACAGAGATGAGAAAATTTGAGTGCCAAGTTCCTCTAAAGGGGCTCAGTTGTTTGAGACAGATTACTTTGTAAGGGACATCTAACATACAACGCTATTAAACAGCACCCCGATCTTTGGAGAATCAGGAGAAAAGAAAAGGAAAATGGTAAGTGGAGTAAATAAATATAGCGCATATTTTCAAAAGGAGGATAATAATACAATTTATTATGTACAACCTAATGCTGTGTGCTAAGATCATTACATATATTGTCTAATTCATTTGACACACTGATTTATTCAACATACTAATAAAAAACATCATCCCTATTTATTTTTTCAACAAGGAAACTTAGGCTTAGAGATTTAAAAAGCTATCCTAAATTGCAAAGCAAATAAGTATAAACAGGAATTCAAACCCAGAAATTCATGTTCTAAGATATTTTGCTATAATTGAAAAGTAGATGCCATGAATTACAAATTAGCATGATGAGATCCCTACATAAATTCTAGACTTTAAAAAGCAAAGATGTTATTCAAACATTAACAAAACTATTAGGGGGCCTGAAATTTAACTGTTTTTAGGAATGTGGGACACACAGTATGACAGTCATTCAGTATCACCACAAACATGTACAAAACACATACAAACACACAGTTTTAAGAACTGTATAAATGGCGGTACCTTACTTCTTCTACACTTGTGACAAACTAAGAAGCTTAAGGTCTCAAAACAAAGTGGCTCTGAAACCACAATGACACCATAAATATATACAATTTTTCATTTGTCAATTTAAAAAAAGAAGACACAATTAAAAATGCAAAAAGGAACATCCCACAATAAGATATCACTTCATACCCATAAAGACGGCCATTATCCAAAAAAACAGAAGCTGTAAGTTCAGCTGGCTGATTAGCTCACTTGGTAAAGCATGATACTGATAACACCAAGGTCATCGGTTTGGATCCCCTTACTGGCCAGCCACCAAAACAAACAAAAAAAAAAACATAAAACAAGTACTGACATGGATAGGGAGAAACTGTAACCGAATGTACTGCTGGTGGGAATATAAAATGGTGCAGCCTCTATGAATTAACATTTTGGTGGTTCCTCAAAAAATTAAACAGAATTAGCATATGAACCAGCAATTCTATTCCAAGTATATAACACTCAGATGAGTTGAAACTAGGGACTGAAAGAGACAGTAACATGATTCCCAACAGCCAAAAGGTAGAATAAACCCAAATGCCCATCAACAGATAAACAGATAAACAAAATATGGTCTATAGATTCAATGGAATATTATTCGACCTTTAAAAGAAATGCAATTCTAATACATGCTACAAGCATAAACCTTGAAAACATTATGCTAAGTGAAATAAGCCAGACATAGAAGGATGCATGTTTCCACTTAAATGAGGTACCTAGAATAGGCAAATTCATAGAGACAGAAAGGAGAATAGTGCTGACTACGGGCTGGGGGAGGGTGAATGAGGAGTTATTGCTTAATGGATACAGAGTTCTGTTTAGGACTATGAAAAGGTTCTGGAAATGGATAGTGGTGACAGTTGCACAACACTGTAGATATACTGAATGCTACTGAACTGTACACTTTAACAACAAAGCCCCAAAATACACGACACAAAAATCAACAGAACTGAAAGTAGAAATAAATGATGCAACAATAACAGCTGGGAATTTCAATCCCCCTCTCAATAACTGATAAATTAATTAGGGAGAAAATAAATAAGAATACAGAAGACTTGAACAACACTATCAACCAACTTGACCTACTAGAACCCACAGAACGAACCTCTGATACCCTACAGTATCAGAATATACAATTTTTTCAAGTGCACATGGAAGATAGACCATATGCAATGCCAGAGGTCGACAAATCCAACAACACATAAAAAGCATTATACATAATGACCAAGGGAAATTTACCCCAGGAATGCAAATATTCTAGGTTTTTCAGGCCATATACAATCTGTTGCATATTTATCTTCATCTTTTATTAACAAACCTTTAATAATGTAAAAACCATTCTTAGGTCACAGCTTGTACAAAGACATACACAAAACAAGTCTCAAAAAATTTGAAAGAACAGAAATTATACAAAGTATGTTCAATGAAATTAAATTTGGAATGAACAACAGAAAGAAACAGGAAATCCTGAAATATTTGGAAATTGACTAACATATTGCTTAAAAAACCCAAGGGTCCAACAATAAATCACAAGGCAAATTTTAAAATTTTTAAGCTGAATAAAAATAAAAGATATTAAAGTTCGTGGAATGCAATCAAAGCTGGGGTTAGAGGGAAATTAATAGTTATGAACACCTATGTTGAAAAAGAAACAAATCAATAACCTAAGATTCTATTTTAAGAAAATATAAAAAGAAGAGCAAACTAAACCAAAGCAAGCAGAATAAAGGAAATAGTAGTTATCAGAATGGAAATCAATAAGAGAAAAACAAAAAAGAAAAATCAATAAAACCAAAAGTTGTTTTGAAAACATCAACAAAATTGACTAACCTTTACCTAAATGAACCAAGAAAATAAAGACACAAATTACCATAATCAGAAATAAAGACATCGCTACCAAGCCTACAGAAATTAAAAGGATTAATGAAATAATGCTATGAAAAACTGCATGCCAACAAATTACACAATTTTGATGTAGTAGGCAAACTCCCAGAAAGACAAATTACCAAAACTGACTCAAGAAAAAAATATCTGAATAGACATAACAAGTAAACAAACTGCATCAGTAATTTCAAGTCTTCCCAAGAAGTTAAGCCCAAGCTGAGATGACTTCACGAGTAAATTCTATCAAATATTTAACAAAGAAATAATACCAATACTTCACTCTTTCAAAAATAGGAGAGAACACTTCTCAAATCACCCTATGAAGCCATTACCCTGAAACCAATGCCAAAAAAAGACATTTCAAGTAAACTATAGACCAATATTCTTCATGAATAAATAAGTTAAATTGGTCAATAAAATATCAGTAACCTAATCCAGCAATATATAAAAAAAGGATTATATGCCATGACCAAATGGAATTTACCCCAGGAATACAAAGCTGGTTTAACAACAGAAAATTGATTAATGTACACCATATTACTAAAAAAGAACAAAAAAAAAAAAAAAAAAGATCATCTCAACAGATGCAGAAAAAGTATTTTACAAAATTCAACATACATTCCTGATAACAATTCTCAACAAACTAGGAATATAAAGGAGTTAGTAGTTTAATGGCTAGTTCCTCCAGAACACTGAACAGAAGTAGCAAGAACAAGACATCCTTATCTTGTTCCCTTAAAAAACAATTCCATTCATTTAAGGATAATTTTATAGAGAAGTTGAGTACAAGACTTGTCTACTGAAAACTGAGAAGATCTAAATACTTAAGTGAGAGACATTCCACACCCATGCACTGGAAGATTCTTTACTGTTAAGATGGTGAATCTTCCCAAATTGATCTAGATGTTCAATGTGATCTCTATCAAAATCCAAGGAGGGTTTTTTTTCCTCTTCTGCAGAAACTGACAAGCTATGCTAAAATTATATGAAAATGCAAAGAATGTAGAATAGCCAAAAAATTTTGAAAAAGAAAAACAAAGCTGAAAGACTAACACTTCTTACTTTCAAAACACTATAAAATGGGAGAAAATATTTGCAAACCATATATCTGGTAGGGGATTAGTATCCAGTATATATAGAGAACTCCTAAAACTCATCAATGAGAAAATGACCCAATTCAAAAATGGACAAAGGACTTGAACAGACATTTCTCCAAAGAAGAGACACACATGGCCATAAGCACATGAAAGATGCTCAACGTAACATTAGTCATTAGGGAAATGTAAATCAAAACTACAATGAGATAACACCTCATGCCCATTAGGATGACTACTATAAAAAAAAAAACCCAGAAAATAACAATGTTGGCAAGAATGTAGGGAAACTGAAACCTCTGTGCATTGTTGGTGGGAATATAAAATGGTATAGCCACTGTGGGAAAAATATAAAGCTGTTCCTCAAAAAATTAAGAGTAGAATTATAATATAATCTAGCAATTCCACTTCTGGGTATATACCAAAAAGAAATGAGAGTAGGATCTCAAAGAGACATTTGTATACCCATGTTCATAGCAGCATTGTTAACAGCCAAACAATGGAAGCAACTCAAGTGTCCACCAATTGATGAATGGATAAAGAAAATGTGGTTTACACATACAATGGAATATTACTGTTTTAAAAAGGAATGAAATTCTGACACATGCTACAACATGCATGAATCCTGAGGATATTATGCCAAGTGAAATAAGCCAGTCACCAAAAGACAAACACTGTATGAGGTACTCAGAGCAGTCAAAATCAGAAAGAGAGAAAGTACAATAGTAGTTGCTAGGTGCGGGGGCAGGGAGGAACGTGGCTATTGTTAAATGGATATAGAGTTTCAGTTTTACAAGGTGCTGTGGATTCAATGTCTCCCCCAAATTCATTGATGCTTTACACCCACTGTAACAGTGTTAAGAGGGCAGGAAATCCAAATACGGTATTTAAGTGGGGCCTTTTAGAAGTGATTGGATGGTGAGGACTGTGACCTCATGAATGGATTAACCCTTGTGAACGGATTAATGGTCTAATGCGTTATAGGGAGTGCTTCTAATGGCTTTATAAAGCAAGTGAGCATGTTAACTCTCTTGCTCATGCCGTTCTTGCCCTGTGATACTCTGTGTTGACGCGGGACTCTGTTCAGAACCCCCACCAAGAAGAAGGCCTTCGCCAGATGCATCCCCTGGACTGTGGACTTCCCAGTCTCCAAAACTGTAAGAAATAAATTTCGTTTTCTTATAAATTACCCAGTTTCAAGTATTCTGTTATAAGTGGCAGAAAAAAGACTAATACGCAGGTGAAAAGTTATGGAGATGGAGGATGGTGACAGTTTCACAACATTAAAAATGTATTTAATGCCACAGAACTGTACACTTAAAAATAGTTTAAATAGTAAATTTTATGTGTATTTTACCACAGTTACAAAACTGGGGGCGGGGGGAAACCTTACTTTAAAGCTTAGAACCCAACATTATAAAGTACAAATATATAGATAATGAACAAAATTGAGAGTCTTGAAATAAACCTTTACATTTATTGTCAATTGATTCCTGACAGAGATACCAATTCAATGGAGAATTGATACTCTTTTCAACAAACAGTGCTGGAACCAACTGGATTTCCACATGAAAAAAATTAATTTAGACATTTACTATATACCACACACAAACTTAATCAAAATGAATCATAGGCCTACATATAAGAGCTAAATCTATAGAACTTTTAGAAAAAGCATAGGAGAATATTTTCTTGGTCTTGGGATAAATAAAAATGTATGAGATGAAACACCAAAAGAATGATACAGAAAAGAAAAAAATTGATAAACTGGACTTCATCAAAATTTAAAGCTACTGTGCTTCAAAAGACATCATTAAGGCCGGCCCGGTGGCGCACTGGATAGTGCGCCGCTTGGGAAGCGCGGCGGTGCTCCCGCCCGAGGGTTCGGATCCCACATACAGACCGGTTCCCGCTCACTGGCTGAGCGAGGCGCGGGAGCGACACCGAGGGTTGCGATCCCGTTGCCGGTCCCCGGTCCGGTACGGGGGCAACACTGAGGGTTGCGATCCGTTGCCGGACACGGAAAAAGACAAAAAGACAAAAAAAAAAAAAAAAAAAAAGACATCATTAAGAAATTAAATCCATAGACCGATAGAAAATATTTGCAAATCATATATCTGATAAAGGACTCATATCTAGCATATACAAAGAACTCTTACAATTCAATAAGAAGATAAATACCACAATGGGCAAAAGTTTTAAAATAAACATTTCACCAAAGAAGATAAATGAATGGTTGATAAGTATATTTAAAAAATACTCAACATCATTACTCATTAGGAAAATGCAAATTAAAACCACAATGAATACTTCACACCCACTAGAATGGCTATAATCAGAAAGAGAGACAATAACAATTATTAGGACCATGTGGAGAAACTGGAACCCTCTTTCTTTGCTGGTAAGAATGTAAAATGGTACTGCCACTTTGGAGAAGTTTGGCAGTTTTTCTTAGTTAAATTTACCGTACTAAGTCAGCATTGTTTATACTTAACAAAAACTGGAAACAATTCAAATGTCCACAGACTGGTGAATGGATAAACAAAATGTGGTATATCCACACAAAGGAATACTGTTCAGCAATAAAAGGAACTACTGATATATGCTACAACACGGATAATCCTTGAAAACATTACGCCAAATAAAAGAAGTCAGATACAAAATACTACCTGACTCTATTTATATGAAATGTTCAGAAAAGACAAATCTATAGAGACAGAAAACAGACTGGAGGCTATGTGGAGCTAGGGATGGGAGTTGGGATAGACCACAAATAGGTAAAAGGATCTTTTTCTAGGACTATAGAAATGTTCTAAAACAAGGTCGTGGTATAAAACTTTATATACTTATCAAAAGCATGAAATCACACACTTAAAGTGAGTGAATTTTATACTATATAAATGATACCTCAATAAAGCTATTTTTAAAAAGTGGCCAAGAAGTTACAAAAACAATAACAACACAATAAATATGGTGAGTACTTCTCTTACCTCTGCTGGATATACTGGGCATAATCTGAGGAATCATATTATTGCTTGTATCCATAGGCTGGGAATTATCTTGACCCATCTGATCATCTGGTGGCATATAGGCAGGAGGAGGTGTATCAGCTAAGAGGAAGAAAATGAGACAAGTTAAAGTCCCCCCAAAATAGTTAAAATCTTCATCCTCCTCAAAGTTATTACTCTAAGAGCATTAAAAAATTCACAAGATTAACAACAGAGTTCATTACTGAACATCACACACACAAAAATGCAGGACACTATCCCAGAGTAAGGGAAAAGGAAGAAAGACAGCACACCTAAGAGCTACTGAAAACCTACTATGATCCCACATTTATTTAGCCCATATCCCTGGTAATCCAAGACACTTGGATCATTGCTAAAATTCACTAAAAGAGAATTCAAGGTCAAGAATTTTGCCTTTCTTTGTTTAGAATCATATGCTTAGAGAAACTACAGCCACTGCAAATCAATCTGAAGGACACAGATTATCCTAGTTAAGGTATACATACTACAGAGACACCTTTAAATTATCAGGATCATCACATACTGTACAATGTCACTTAAAACTTGAAAATATAACTATGCCATCAATACTAACAGCCATTACCTAATTATTCTGCAATGTTCAAAAATGGCTGTTGTGTCCTATTAAAGGGCTAGGTAATTTGCTTAAGAAACTGAATGTTAGCCAGAAAATCTTTTAAGTTCTAATCCTCACAGCTAAAAATCTTTGCAAAAGCTAGTTACATTTCTCTGTGTCAGTAATTATAAATACTGAATATAATTTGTCTTTCACCCCAAGGTTTGTACAAGATGTATTTTGAAATAGAGCTACAATCAGCACTGAATCTAAGACAAAGTCTAAAAATTTGTTTTTGAGCAAATTCCTAAAAGTAAGTTAAACAGTTGGCATTTAATTCTCTTTCAAAAAAACAAACCTGCAACAATTGATATTTTGCTGCAGTACAGAAATCACAAAAAAGATATTTATACATGACTGCCTGACAATAGTAGGTGCTCACATATTTCTTGACAGAGTGGTATAATGATGTGTCCACATGTAACACACCCTTAACAAAACTTAGGAACTTTATAAAATCTACTCATTATCTTTCTTCAGTCAAATCAGTTCATCAGTTATCTCATTAAAGATAACCAGGACTCATTTTAAACTTTCACAGTCTAAAATGATTTGAAAAGCAATGTAGTACAGTTTAAAGAGCATAGACTTTAGAGTCAGACAACCTGGGTCATTTATTAGCTGTGAAACCTTTAGGCAAGGTACTTAAACATTTGGGGTTAATATCAATTTATTTTTCCATCTGTGTTGTTCTGAAGATTAAATTTAATAACTTTCATCACAATATCAGTTAAATAAAAGATACTTATTAAATGGTACTTAGTATTGTAAATTACATGAAAATATCTAACTTTAAGCCAAATATGACTACTTCCATTATTTAAACACATGTTACTTGGCAAAATAAAATCAAAACTCTTCTAGAAATTGAATATAGAGTCAGAAATAGCTCTTGGCTGATTTTCAGGGATTATTATTACTACTTTTTTTCCCCCAATAAAATAAAGTCTTACCTGGGAGCTGAAATGGACTTCCTGGTCCAGAACTTGCCGGGGAGTTAGGATATGTGCTGCTAGCAGGGGAAGGGGGATAGGGGCTATTTGGAGATAAGGGAAAAGGAGTATTGTTGGGCTGGTGGAAAGAATCCGGAAACGTGGCATTTTGTGGCATGTGCGGTTCATTGTGGCTCAGGTTCCTAAACTGAACCAGAAGGCTGTGTTGTGGATTGAATTCATTATGACGAGGCACTAATACTGGAGGTAAGACTGAAAGACAAAAATAAAATGTCATCTGTTAGGAACAACTAAAGTAAATGTCCAATCCACATTAAGGAGTTGAAAGAATTCATGTAAGACTGTAAACGTATTAAAACAATTTGCTTTTAGGAAGAGCTATTTTGTAGAACCTGAATCTACATTTACATAACTAAAACAAAAATTCTGTAAGCACGTAACCTGTATAAGGTACTAATTGAAGACAGAAAATCCAGAAAAAATACCACTCCTGTTGTACGAGAGATAAGGCATATTTAAAAAAACACCAATACAGAGAATTTAATATAACAGGAGTTTAGCAAAGGTGAGTACTCCCAGCTAGCAAGGAATCAAAATATTGTGGTAAAGACGAGACCTGATTGAACCTTATGGAACAAGGAGGATTTCACATAGGAGTGCTAGGGGTGGAGAGATGTAGCGGAAGGAGATGGGGGTACTCCAGGCAGACGGGATGAGAAAAGATAGTCAGGTGGCCTCGGCAATGAACTAAGAGGTAAGGTGAAATTGAGGTCACTTACATGGATGCCCTGAAAAACCTCCACACTTCCAATTTTGAGTACTTCCAGTTTTTTAGTTTGAGAGAGCTCACATGTTATGTTCTTCACTAAGGTTTTCCCTATATACTATAGGAAAATAGTAAAATTTCCTAGGTAGGATTCTTCCATTCAAAATCAGTCTTTGAAATATGACCATAATGAAAATATATACAACAAAATCTAAACATTTCAACAAATACATTTTTTAAGATAAACTTTCACCTTACTCAAATGTTCACCTTCTCTAAAGACCCAAATGATCAATCACATTCAAATATCTGATTACCTTTTGCTACAAGAAACTGAAACAAACCTGACTCTTCAAAGTTTTACTAAACCAATTCATCTCTTTTACAACTTTCCTACATTTGTCAATGCAATTTCACTTTGGAAAATCTCGCTTTAATTATGGTATCATTCAGTACCAACAAAATTAGTTTGTTCTTGAGTTAAGTAGGTCATATCTCCCCTTCCTGAAGCAGGGATGTACACAACAAATCAGAGACTCTATAAGTCAATATTTGCACTGTTTGTATTTTGTTTCTTTTCATTTTACTGTATTAGTGTTGTAAATATGTGGTTAACATCTGACTACAATTGTTTTGTTCTATTGTGTATTAACTACTATATCCCTTACAGAATGATGAGGCAGCTGCCCTTAGAGAGTAGGGCATTAGACAACAACAATTTCTATGTTTAGTTGGCTAGCAATCTGAAAGACTTAGTGAAATAACTACTTAAAAACCCAGTCCAGCAAGAAGTTTTTTACTTTTTTTTTTAAGAGACATAGTTAAAATCACCGTCTTCTCTCTTACTTGTATATTATTTATACATGACTTTTAGAAATTATTGTATTTTCATCCAAAATAATATGTGAATAGTTTTAAAAAGACAGATGCTATAAGAGTTTATAACAAAAACAGAAATTTCTAGCCCCCTTCCATACTGCTTTCATAGACAACTCTTAGCCATTTCTTCTAACATTTCCTTTGCACAATGCCAAATAATATTGCTTATATTGCTATTATTGACCTGTCAAGACCTTATTTGTAGTCTTGCTCTTGTGGCAAATAAGGCATATTATTCTCATATTTCTCATTTTATTCTATCCCACTTCCATTCCCCTCTCCACAATGTTACATAAAAAATTTTGGCTAAATCAGTATATAGTATTCATATTACATATAACATTATTCATTGCTCAGCCAAGTATACAGTTATATATATTTTTAAACAATGCTTTGATTAAAGTTAACTATTGCCGGGCCGGCCCAGTGGCGCACTGGATAAGTGCGCCGCTTGGGAAGCGCGGCGGCGCTCCCGTCCAAGGGTTCGGATCCCACATACAGACCGGTTCCCGCTCACTGGCTGAGCGAGGCGCGGGAGCAACACCGAGGGTTGCAATCCCGTTGCCGGTCCCCGGTCCGGTACGGGGGCAACACTGAGGGTTGCAATCCATTGCCGGACATGGAAAAAGACAAAAAAAAAAAAAAAAAGTTAACTATTGCCTTGGATCCTTCATTTGCTTAATTTTAAGTTCAAACCACTAATATTTTCAGAATTCTAACAGATCTGTCAAATGCCATCAGTATTATTTTTCAGATGCCACAAATTATCAAAAAATTCATTGATTGCATGTTTTTCCCTGGATCTTCCATCCTTTTGCTCCAACCTAGACTGGTTGCTACTTATGTCTCCTATAAATTTGAAGTCCTCAGACTTCTCTTTCCTTCTTTCCTGTTGGATTCCATTTCCTGGATCTCATCCTCTATTAGCATCCTAAGAAAGGGTAAAGGAAGATAAAATTTTCTGATTCCTTGCATGTATGAAAATACTTTGTTTTCTGTTTGTCTGCAGGCAGAATTTCAGACAACTTTTTCCCTCTGAATTTTGAGGTCACTGCTTCATTTTCTTCTAGAATCCAGAACTGCATTGGGTTATCCAATACTCTGATTGCCAGTCCTTTGTATGTGCCCTGTCTTTTCTCTAGCAGCTTTCAGAATTTTTTATCCATGATATACTAAAATTTCATATGTGGGTCTTTTTCTATCCCTTGTTCTGATTAAGTAGTCACTAGGCCTCTTCAATTTTCAGTCCTGGAAATTGCTCTAATAGTGTTTCTTGGAAAATTTTCCCTCTGTCATTTTCCCTTATGCTCTATTTCCAGAATGCATTATTCTATTAGAATTGATATTTAATTTGAAACTGATTTGGGGCTAGTGTTTTAATTTAAGCACTTTTTCATGCATTGACTCATCTAATCCTTGTAACAACCTTATGAGGTAGGTATTATTATTTCCATTTTACAAATTAGAAAACTAAATCAATGAAAGATTAAGCAACTTGCCTGAGGTCACACTGATAGTATGTAGTAAAACCAGTATTCAAATCCAGAAAGTCTGTCTCCAGAACCACAGTCTTTTTTTTTTTTTTTTTTTTTTTTTTTTTTTTTTTTTTTTTTTCCGTGTCCCGTTTTTTTTTT
>NW_007728767.1:204921-210925 GCF_000696425.1 Galeopterus variegatus | reverse complement strand
AAAAAAAAAAAAAAAAAAAAAAAAAAAAAAAAAAAAAGACATCATTAAGAAATTAAATCCATAGACCGATAGAAAATATTTGCAAATCATATATCTGATAAAGGACTCATATCTAGCATATACAAAGAACTCTTACAATTCAATAAGAAGATAAATACCACAATGGGCAAAAGTTTTAAAATAAACATTTCACCAAAGAAGATAAATGAATGGTTGATAAGTATATTTAAAAAATACTCAACATCATTACTCATTAGGAAAATGCAAATTAAAACCACAATGAATACTTCACACCCACTAGAATGGCTATAATCAGAAAGAGAGACAATAACAATTATTAGGACCATGTGGAGAAACTGGAACCCTCTTTCTTTGCTGGTAAGAATGTAAAATGGTACTGCCACTTTGGAGAAGTTTGGCAGTTTTTCTTAGTTAAATTTACCGTACTAAGTCAGCATTGTTTATACTTAACAAAAACTGGAAACAATTCAAATGTCCACAGACTGGTGAATGGATAAACAAAATGTGGTATATCCACACAAAGGAATACTGTTCAGCAATAAAAGGAACTACTGATATATGCTACAACACGGATAATCCTTGAAAACATTACGCCAAATAAAAGAAGTCAGATACAAAATACTACCTGACTCTATTTATATGAAATGTTCAGAAAAGACAAATCTATAGAGACAGAAAACAGACTGGAGGCTATGTGGAGCTAGGGATGGGAGTTGGGATAGACCACAAATAGGTAAAAGGATCTTTTTCTAGGACTATAGAAATGTTCTAAAACAAGGTCGTGGTATAAAACTTTATATACTTATCAAAAGCATGAAATCACACACTTAAAGTGAGTGAATTTTATACTATATAAATGATACCTCAATAAAGCTATTTTTAAAAAGTGGCCAAGAAGTTACAAAAACAATAACAACACAATAAATATGGTGAGTACTTCTCTTACCTCTGCTGGATATACTGGGCATAATCTGAGGAATCATATTATTGCTTGTATCCATAGGCTGGGAATTATCTTGACCCATCTGATCATCTGGTGGCATATAGGCAGGAGGAGGTGTATCAGCTAAGAGGAAGAAAATGAGACAAGTTAAAGTCCCCCCAAAATAGTTAAAATCTTCATCCTCCTCAAAGTTATTACTCTAAGAGCATTAAAAAATTCACAAGATTAACAACAGAGTTCATTACTGAACATCACACACACAAAAATGCAGGACACTATCCCAGAGTAAGGGAAAAGGAAGAAAGACAGCACACCTAAGAGCTACTGAAAACCTACTATGATCCCACATTTATTTAGCCCATATCCCTGGTAATCCAAGACACTTGGATCATTGCTAAAATTCACTAAAAGAGAATTCAAGGTCAAGAATTTTGCCTTTCTTTGTTTAGAATCATATGCTTAGAGAAACTACAGCCACTGCAAATCAATCTGAAGGACACAGATTATCCTAGTTAAGGTATACATACTACAGAGACACCTTTAAATTATCAGGATCATCACATACTGTACAATGTCACTTAAAACTTGAAAATATAACTATGCCATCAATACTAACAGCCATTACCTAATTATTCTGCAATGTTCAAAAATGGCTGTTGTGTCCTATTAAAGGGCTAGGTAATTTGCTTAAGAAACTGAATGTTAGCCAGAAAATCTTTTAAGTTCTAATCCTCACAGCTAAAAATCTTTGCAAAAGCTAGTTACATTTCTCTGTGTCAGTAATTATAAATACTGAATATAATTTGTCTTTCACCCCAAGGTTTGTACAAGATGTATTTTGAAATAGAGCTACAATCAGCACTGAATCTAAGACAAAGTCTAAAAATTTGTTTTTGAGCAAATTCCTAAAAGTAAGTTAAACAGTTGGCATTTAATTCTCTTTCAAAAAAACAAACCTGCAACAATTGATATTTTGCTGCAGTACAGAAATCACAAAAAAGATATTTATACATGACTGCCTGACAATAGTAGGTGCTCACATATTTCTTGACAGAGTGGTATAATGATGTGTCCACATGTAACACACCCTTAACAAAACTTAGGAACTTTATAAAATCTACTCATTATCTTTCTTCAGTCAAATCAGTTCATCAGTTATCTCATTAAAGATAACCAGGACTCATTTTAAACTTTCACAGTCTAAAATGATTTGAAAAGCAATGTAGTACAGTTTAAAGAGCATAGACTTTAGAGTCAGACAACCTGGGTCATTTATTAGCTGTGAAACCTTTAGGCAAGGTACTTAAACATTTGGGGTTAATATCAATTTATTTTTCCATCTGTGTTGTTCTGAAGATTAAATTTAATAACTTTCATCACAATATCAGTTAAATAAAAGATACTTATTAAATGGTACTTAGTATTGTAAATTACATGAAAATATCTAACTTTAAGCCAAATATGACTACTTCCATTATTTAAACACATGTTACTTGGCAAAATAAAATCAAAACTCTTCTAGAAATTGAATATAGAGTCAGAAATAGCTCTTGGCTGATTTTCAGGGATTATTATTACTACTTTTTTTCCCCCAATAAAATAAAGTCTTACCTGGGAGCTGAAATGGACTTCCTGGTCCAGAACTTGCCGGGGAGTTAGGATATGTGCTGCTAGCAGGGGAAGGGGGATAGGGGCTATTTGGAGATAAGGGAAAAGGAGTATTGTTGGGCTGGTGGAAAGAATCCGGAAACGTGGCATTTTGTGGCATGTGCGGTTCATTGTGGCTCAGGTTCCTAAACTGAACCAGAAGGCTGTGTTGTGGATTGAATTCATTATGACGAGGCACTAATACTGGAGGTAAGACTGAAAGACAAAAATAAAATGTCATCTGTTAGGAACAACTAAAGTAAATGTCCAATCCACATTAAGGAGTTGAAAGAATTCATGTAAGACTGTAAACGTATTAAAACAATTTGCTTTTAGGAAGAGCTATTTTGTAGAACCTGAATCTACATTTACATAACTAAAACAAAAATTCTGTAAGCACGTAACCTGTATAAGGTACTAATTGAAGACAGAAAATCCAGAAAAAATACCACTCCTGTTGTACGAGAGATAAGGCATATTTAAAAAAACACCAATACAGAGAATTTAATATAACAGGAGTTTAGCAAAGGTGAGTACTCCCAGCTAGCAAGGAATCAAAATATTGTGGTAAAGACGAGACCTGATTGAACCTTATGGAACAAGGAGGATTTCACATAGGAGTGCTAGGGGTGGAGAGATGTAGCGGAAGGAGATGGGGGTACTCCAGGCAGACGGGATGAGAAAAGATAGTCAGGTGGCCTCGGCAATGAACTAAGAGGTAAGGTGAAATTGAGGTCACTTACATGGATGCCCTGAAAAACCTCCACACTTCCAATTTTGAGTACTTCCAGTTTTTTAGTTTGAGAGAGCTCACATGTTATGTTCTTCACTAAGGTTTTCCCTATATACTATAGGAAAATAGTAAAATTTCCTAGGTAGGATTCTTCCATTCAAAATCAGTCTTTGAAATATGACCATAATGAAAATATATACAACAAAATCTAAACATTTCAACAAATACATTTTTTAAGATAAACTTTCACCTTACTCAAATGTTCACCTTCTCTAAAGACCCAAATGATCAATCACATTCAAATATCTGATTACCTTTTGCTACAAGAAACTGAAACAAACCTGACTCTTCAAAGTTTTACTAAACCAATTCATCTCTTTTACAACTTTCCTACATTTGTCAATGCAATTTCACTTTGGAAAATCTCGCTTTAATTATGGTATCATTCAGTACCAACAAAATTAGTTTGTTCTTGAGTTAAGTAGGTCATATCTCCCCTTCCTGAAGCAGGGATGTACACAACAAATCAGAGACTCTATAAGTCAATATTTGCACTGTTTGTATTTTGTTTCTTTTCATTTTACTGTATTAGTGTTGTAAATATGTGGTTAACATCTGACTACAATTGTTTTGTTCTATTGTGTATTAACTACTATATCCCTTACAGAATGATGAGGCAGCTGCCCTTAGAGAGTAGGGCATTAGACAACAACAATTTCTATGTTTAGTTGGCTAGCAATCTGAAAGACTTAGTGAAATAACTACTTAAAAACCCAGTCCAGCAAGAAGTTTTTTACTTTTTTTTTTAAGAGACATAGTTAAAATCACCGTCTTCTCTCTTACTTGTATATTATTTATACATGACTTTTAGAAATTATTGTATTTTCATCCAAAATAATATGTGAATAGTTTTAAAAAGACAGATGCTATAAGAGTTTATAACAAAAACAGAAATTTCTAGCCCCCTTCCATACTGCTTTCATAGACAACTCTTAGCCATTTCTTCTAACATTTCCTTTGCACAATGCCAAATAATATTGCTTATATTGCTATTATTGACCTGTCAAGACCTTATTTGTAGTCTTGCTCTTGTGGCAAATAAGGCATATTATTCTCATATTTCTCATTTTATTCTATCCCACTTCCATTCCCCTCTCCACAATGTTACATAAAAAATTTTGGCTAAATCAGTATATAGTATTCATATTACATATAACATTATTCATTGCTCAGCCAAGTATACAGTTATATATATTTTTAAACAATGCTTTGATTAAAGTTAACTATTGCTTTAAAGAAAATTAATAATTTAACCCAAAAAAGGTCAGCTTATCACTGTATAATATCTGTTGGCTTCTGTAATACTTTAAGCCTATTAGTTAAGGAACCTGCTCCAGGCAAACTACCGTTCCACACCATTAAGAAGCTCTTGGTGATGATGACAAGAGGAAGGGATGTGCAGTGTTAGTCCACTGATAAGAGTGGGTAAGATCCCCTGTAGATCGCTACACTGCCAAGTACAGATAATGAGCAGCTAATGAAATTGCAAGAATAATGTTTGGAAAAAGGATATCAGTAACCAAAGATGGTTTCTTTCTTGTGCCGTAATAACTTCGTATAGCATACATTATAGGCAACACTGAGGGTTGCAATCCATTGCCGGACATGGAAAAAGACAAAAAAAAAAAAAAAAAGTTAACTATTGCCTTGGATCCTTCATTTGCTTAATTTTAAGTTCAAACCACTAATATTTTCAGAATTCTAACAGATCTGTCAAATGCCATCAGTATTATTTTTCAGATGCCACAAATTATCAAAAAATTCATTGATTGCATGTTTTTCCCTGGATCTTCCATCCTTTTGCTCCAACCTAGACTGGTTGCTACTTATGTCTCCTATAAATTTGAAGTCCTCAGACTTCTCTTTCCTTCTTTCCTGTTGGATTCCATTTCCTGGATCTCATCCTCTATTAGCATCCTAAGAAAGGGTAAAGGAAGATAAAATTTTCTGATTCCTTGCATGTATGAAAATACTTTGTTTTCTGTTTGTCTGCAGGCAGAATTTCAGACAACTTTTTCCCTCTGAATTTTGAGGTCACTGCTTCATTTTCTTCTAGAATCCAGAACTGCATTGGGTTATCCAATACTCTGATTGCCAGTCCTTTGTATGTGCCCTGTCTTTTCTCTAGCAGCTTTCAGAATTTTTTATCCATGATATACTAAAATTTCATATGTGGGTCTTTTTCTATCCCTTGTTCTGATTAAGTAGTCACTAGGCCTCTTCAATTTTCAGTCCTGGAAATTGCTCTAATAGTGTTTCTTGGAAAATTTTCCCTCTGTCATTTTCCCTTATGCTCTATTTCCAGAATGCATTATTCTATTAGAATTGATATTTAATTTGAAACTGATTTGGGGCTAGTGTTTTAATTTAAGCACTTTTTCATGCATTGACTCATCTAATCCTTGTAACAACCTTATGAGGTAGGTATTATTATTTCCATTTTACAAATTAGAAAACTAAATCAATGAAAGATTAAGCAACTTGCCTGAGGTCACACTGATAGTATGTAGTAAAACCAGTATTCAAATCCAGAAAGTCTGTCTCCAGAACCACAGTCTTTTTTTTTTTTTTTTTTTTTTTTTTTTTTTTTTTTTTTTTTT